>NC_135155.1:13021666-13323833 GCF_050948215.1 Halictus rubicundus | reverse complement strand
CATTTTAATCAGAAAAGCGTCACGAACGCGTCAGTGAAAGTTTCAAAAAGAAATAATTAAAAACAAACAAGCTATCATTGAATTTGACGCACTGAAACTCCAATCAACATTCACCAGTTAATATCTCGGCAATTATTACTTTTTCACCATATGTACCTTAACACTTTTTTACCCAGAATTCGATACTCTCTCGGAACACATATTCAAATACCACGCATCATGATGCGGAAACTCAAGGTCACCTTCAAATCTTGATAAAGTATCAAGACATCAAAAAATTAATGATCACGTTGCGTGTCTTATTCGATATAAAGGAACTTTCGTTTGAAACTTTTTGTCATGCGACGAGTAGGTTGCCAGTAAATTCAGGTGGTACAGTTAAGTGACCCTGTATAGTAAATCTATAGTTCGTAAAAATCTAATGAGAATTTTTCTGTCTTCCACGATACAAAAATATTAACAAAAGAATGGTTTAATATCTTTGCTTCTTTTGGATGTAACACATAAGAAAGTCGACTTGTTCGTCGTCGTGTTCGAAGTCTTAGAAAATCACTGCCGTCCAAGGGTTAACCTGACAACTTGAAGGAATTCGCTGGGGCGTTAGGGTCTGTCCGAAAGTGCAGGGCTGAAGGGCAGCGGTAAACATACACGTGCTGCGTCGCGAGGATGAAGGAAGTTCGACTCGGTGGGATCGTTAAGCCGCTATCACACAGGTGTACTATATAAGAGGCTTAAAACAAGGACGGGCAAGGGAAGAGAAGGGAGCAACGGCTGGCCCTTATTAACGAGACGCGTCTGGGAACAGGTACTCGCAGTCTGTCCCAACAGGGTTCCACTTGGAGCTCCGAGTGCTTGACTTTCCCGTCAAATGTTTACTCTGTCACCAGCTTGGTTAAAAATCACACTCCCCTGGCAAATTATCATGTTTGCGTTTCTGGCCACTATAGCGAAGATTCGTGGACATTTAAGACGAACTGTTTTTCCGTAATAGCTCCAATTGGTGGGAAGTTTGATTCTAAAAAAAAACTAAAAATTTCTCAAGAAAATAGTAACTCGTAAACATTTTCAATTATTCGTGAATTTATAGAAATTTTGTCAAAATGATTTTGTCAATGATATTCTGTCTTTTGGAGACATTTTGTGATTTCCGATGTAATCCAAAACAGTTTGCGTTTCACAAAACATACAAAATTAGTTTTATTACCATTACTGTTGAATTTTGATATTTCGTTCGTAGGAATAAAAAGAGAGCAGCGTCTGCAAATTGAAAAGAAAGATAAATCTCTGGAAAATTGTATGCGGTAGACCCAGATGCATAAACGCAACCACCATTTCTCCGTCAAAGAGCTCTATAAAATTGCCACCAGAAAATCGTATGTACGTTCAACATAGAGAAGCGTAACAGGCTAATATAAAATACCCTGGGAAAATTTGCATAGAGATTCGATCTCGGCTGTCGCGCTAAAAGCCCCATTGTCGGTCGACAGGACGAGAGACGAATACCTACTTTGCGGCGCGTGAGTCGCGAGTAATACTTTCCCCCGGCTCCCGGTGCGGTGCATTCGCTTGCACTCGCTTGCATTCGCGTGCGGACTGCACTTTCTCCACATTACGGCTTCGCCTCCTCTCTCCTCTCCTCTTTTTTCTCGCGTCACTGCCGCGCCAGATAACCAAGGGTTCGGAAAGTTATTCGGCGTACACCCCCGGCCATAAATACACTTACTTATCCGCGATATGATTTTCCATAAACATCTTTCCCACTTCTTCATCTTCACTTTTATCTTCCCGATGTGTGTCCTGATGTTGTTCTTGATTATTCATTTCGATGTTATTCTTGATTTTATTCATGACTGTCAATCTTGGCGGGATAAGTCTTCGTAATTCGCGATAAGGTAGAGTGTCTACGTTACCGACGAAAAATGGTTTTACGTGCCTCAACTTTTCGTTCTTATATGAGAATATGGGAAAGGGCTCATTCGAAAGGGGAAGGTTCAATCTAACGCGCGCGGGTCATGAGCTGCTGCGATTATGCAGATATTTGGTAACATTAGGGATACCCATATGTAATCAATCATTTGCAAAGAATTTGTTTTGCCTTTAGTTCTGTACCGATCGTTGAAGAGGAAACACGTATTCTTTTACATTTTTCGGTAAAGCAGCCTGTGTTCAAAATATTCTAAAAAGCATACATTTTTTTACAACCCTGTAATAAAATGGCGGCGTCTACCCTTGGCTCTTAATGTGGATTGTCTGTTTTGATTTCACTCTTGGATCTTGTTCTTCATTTTATTCTTGGACAACTGCGGGAACGAAAATCTCGCGGAGGACATTTTCCACGCGGCGAACCACGGAATCTCGGGAACCGCAGTCGGTTTTCCATGAGACCTCTCTCCCACTCTACGAGTGTACGCATCTACTTGGCGGAACTTCACGAGGATTACCGAAGACGCTCGCAAACTCGACCTCGAGTTCCGCCATTAACATCTTATTTACCCGGTTCGTGATAGTTTTAAATGTGCCACCCCGTAAATGACGAAAATTTGCCCCCAATTCGATTAATTAAGCTTGTGGTTAACATTCGTACATTGTGAAATACAATCATTCTTATAAATTCAATGTGTTGGATTCGCAACAAATTTTGCTAAATAATTGTCCGGCCATTAAAGTCTACTTTGAAATTTTCTCTTTTTAATTCCTTCTGCAGGTTTGTATTCATTCGTTGATTTTTCTCTCCTGTTCTGTCTTAAATTTTCTCAAATAAAGATTCTTAACCCTCATCTTTGACCGTAAGAATTTCTTTCTTTGGTATATTTATTTTTTTCCATTAATGCAATGAACTGATTTTGTAACCCAGAATTTTTTTAGATTCTTTAAAAATCCAGAACAGTAAAATAACTCATTGTGAACATAAACGACGATCGAAATAAGGTTCTAGACGGGGGGTTAAATTTCTTACAGAAATAAATTCTGGATTGTATGTAATATAATCTATAAATGATTAATACGAGCTAAACAGTTGCAAATTCTGAAATAAAAGAGCGCTAACACTGTGCATCATTAAATATCAAGAATCATAATTGCATGTTTATAATTCTAGAATGTACATATAAAATAGTAATTTTCCATCGAAGGGAAACAATAAAACGTGCAGACATACATTGAGAACAATATTTTCCTAAGAACATTGACACTAACATTGCAAAAATGGATTTCCAGCAACAGCAGACAAGAACTACCGACACCAAGAGACAGTCAGTTAATATTAGAGGGTCAGGCTATTAGAACATAATTTACAGCCGCATTTTTTTCGCGAACACGTGCAGTTTTAGGGCACAGCGCTCAACGGAACAGCAATTGACGTGTCGTAAACATGAATTTAACCTCCACGTGCGTCGCCACGGGTATTTAGCCAGGTCCTCGAACAATTCTGCCTCGCGTTGACAATCCTCCAGGCCCGTTGACTTTCTCGAATGCCACACGTGGCGACCGGATGTCCGAGGATTCCGCTTTACGACCTTTCGTGGGTCATAAACGCCCTTGGACCAACGGCGTTCGCCAATCGGCTATGTTTGCGGTCGCATAAAATTCGACGCGCTTGCTCAAAAACAGAAACACCATGTGCTTTCCTATACTCGTGAATCACTTAGGCTAAACGCTTTCCGCTTCCCCCGCGGACATTTCATAATTCATACATTTGCAATCGCTTGTCTCGCGTGGAATTATCGTATTCTTCGCGTAATCGCCGAGGAACTGTCATAAATACCGACTTCATGCATTTGTGACAAAGCCACGGAAACAGTGAAAGTATCCCAACAATTTAAAAATACTGTGTATTATTCCCAACTCACTCAAATTATTCAGTGGAATAATTTCAGAGGAAAGGAAATGAATGTCTATGTATCTCCTGTATTCTGCAATTTTTAGTTTTAGCTTCTGGCAAGTTTAAACAAATTTTATCAAGTTTTTCTAGTACTTCAGAAAATGAGCTAATAAAATCGTAGCGCAATTTAATTCCGTTTGAAAGCCGAATTATTTTATGGTTCGTTGTGAATATATGAAACAGATGAAAGTCGTTGGTGGATCGGTTCGATTTTCGGGGAAACAATGATTGGCCAACCATAAATAGCTAGCGTTCCTCGGTCGAGCAGACAGCAAGTTTGGGGTTGGTGGGCGGGTTACGCAGATGAGTGGAGGAACTTCCGGCGAAGAAACTTCGGGGGATTCCGTGGGAAGTTCTCCTTTTGAAGAGATATTGGGATCCAGGGGACAATTCATTCCCTTTAGAAGCGCCGATAGAAACGAAAAATGTTCGAAGCGGTTCGATGCCCTCGGGCGTGCAATTTTTTCACCGGTAAATGACGACGTCTCCTGGGCGCTCGCCGCGATAAAAAGTCGCAGACACCCTTGCAGACGTTGTCGCAGACGCCGTCGCCGCGGCTGGCCTTGACGTTTTATTAATTGAATCGCGAAATGACAGATTACGGCGGCGCGCCGTCTGCTTGGCGAAACAATTGCCCGCTTTTTGCGAGGAATTAGGTTCGTTGTCGTGTCTGCGGAATTCCTAACCACGCACTCTGCTCAGCCATTTTATTTCAGCAGCTTAATTCGTGCGCAAGGGACACCATTCCAAAGCACAACCAAAAATTACTATACCACATTAACCCTTTACCCTCGAAGCTATTGTAACTCGAAAACCAAAATATTTCATTGGAATATTTGCATTGTTCATGATTTACTTCCTTTTATGCATACGAAGTTTATCACAATTGCAACACTTATATTTTTACGAACACGTACAAATCACTTTAAATAATAGTGTGACAATTTTTAGCGTAAAATTGAAGAATCACTCGTTCGATGTTGCTTCGAGCGCAAAGAGTGAACTGTTCGGAAAGACTCGACGAAGAAGTGAGCAGTTGAAATCAGTTGTTCGATAGTACTGCATATATTAAATTAGTTGTCCAATGTTATTATGCCACTGGAAGATTCCTCGCAGTTCAGTCGACGGTAAAAGAAAGGGCGGAAAAGCGTCGGGGGAAATACTTCGAATTCCGGACAAAAGTAGAAAAAGAAGGGAGAAGAGGGGGAGGGGGAAGCAGAGAGGTCGAGGCATCCTTTCGTCCTGCATTCCTCGCAAGGATCCTTTCCTGGAAAAGTTTCCCAGCCCGAGACCGCCATTCGAAATTCCCCCGGACGAGATTCGCGTAACTTTTCCTTCCGCGATGGAAACGGCGGAATCACCGAAAAGTAAGATTTATACGCGCGATGCGCGAGCAAACGCCCGGGATATCCTGCGTGAGAAATTGCACCGGTGTACCCCGGCAGGATGCGACGACCTGTTATCAGTTATCCGGAAGAATCGCCGAAGATATCCCCTGGACCTCTGAAACTGTTTGCGGAGACACCGTCGGCGAGGAAACTCGGTCAACGATGGACAACGCGGCAAACGCGGGCTCCATGAAACTTCAGGAACGTTTTACGGTGTAGGGTGATTAGTATTACTGGTCGAAATTGGCTATCGTATCCAGATCAGTGTCGCCAGATCGAAACTTGTCTCCAGAGTTTCCAGGCGGGCTTGTATTCCCCTCTACGCGTGACGTTCCCCTATCTCTCGCGCAGAGAGTCCCGGAAGGGGAATTCTATGGTGGAGGGGGGGGGGGGGGCGTAAAGACTCTACGCTGGCAACTCTGCTTGTCTCCCACTCACTCTTCCCCTTCTACCGACGCTATGCCCCCACGCTTCTGCCACGGCTCTGTCGCGCATGTGTCGCAATGTTACGTGAAACGAAGGTGACCTTGAAATCTCCGAAACTCTTTCACCAACAAGAAAACCGTCATCGCCATATTGTAGTCCTCTTCCTGCTGAAGAACTTTGGTCAATAAAGTTTTCCTATATTTGTAGAAACAGCAGACTGATGTAGTAATATGGACTGGACCACTCTGTGACCTGCAATTGTTGGGACAGCCTTTTAGTGGGATTGTCTTAATGGTCGGTTTTAAATTTCGGAGATAATCGCATTTTATAGGAATTCGGAAGAAAATTGTGAGAACGCCTCATTCGGCGGAATGTCTACCGCGTTTCCGGAGCGCGACTCGCGAATTTCATCGAGCGTGGTAAGCTGCTTTCATACGGATTGATTCTTGGGGAAGCAATGGGAACGCCTCGGATATCGGAAGATCGGAGGATCTGCAGACCGGGGAACGTGCTGCAAATACGGTATACAGTCGCCTCGATCTGCCATCTTCGATCTCTCGCCGATCGTTCGTTCGTGGAACACATTGTGCCGCAAACGGGAACCACTTATGATACACAGCCAGTCTACATAAATAATCTTAAATATTTTTAGTCTTTCTACTGTTCCCACAACTTCTCATTTTTGTTATACGTTCATACCACCCCGTAATCCAGGCACACAGGACACTAATTCCTTCCTATTAACCCTTTGCACTCGAAGCCATTTTAACTCTAAAACGAAACATTTCTTCCGACCTAGAATATTGCCCTTCCATATATTTCTTTCATGTTATACATACGTAAATGCTGCAACTTACGAAATCTTTAGTAATTTATTAAGTACAAACAAATTTAATAATGGAAAAAATATTTCGCCTCACAGGCACCATTCGAGCGCTAAGGGTTAATAAATTGAACAATTTCACGAATTTACAAACGTGACCTCGGGAGACCATTCCGAGAGGATCACCGTTGTAGAATCGACAATTTTCCGAAAAATCGATAGTTTTTTCAGCCAAAGGTAGCCCTATAAGGCGGCAAAGGGGGTCGGCGTCAGCAGTGGGCTCGATAATTGCTCGGGGATGGTGTGCGGTCACTCTGAAAGCGTCGACGGAAAAAGCGGTTTTCCAGGCTCGTCCTCCAGTTCTCCAGTTCTCTGTGCACGATCCACTTCCTCTCTACTTCCTCCCCGTGGTTCTCGTCCTCGTTCCTCAGCTCTATCCGACGATCCGTTTTCCTTTTATCGCGCGCGCGGCCCCACGAGATAAAACGCGAGCGCGCCGGATGCTCGGGACACAGGGATCGTTTCTTATTGCATGTCAGGATTTTTCAATGGGGCCAACGTGGTACCACTGTACCCGGAAACGCTCCCGTGACGGAGCTCGTTCGATGTGTCGCTTTGATCTCTCTCTCTCTCTCTCTTCTTCACTCTTTCTCTGATGCTTTTGGGTAGAAGCATTTCGATTCTCTCCCTCTCCTCCTCCCAGCGACAGACCTTTGGTTTTGATGCCCTGGGCTAGCATTGTCCGGGGGCCTTTCCAATTAACCCAAATTAGCTGAAGAATCAAAAAATTGTTGCATAATTTATTTCTTCTTAAGTTTTTAATTTAAATTGTTTTTATTTGTTTTTACCACGGGCCCTTAGGCTGCATTCCAAAAAGCCCATGCTTAGATCCACTGCTGCTTCCCCCTTCCTCTTTCACTCTTTTCTTTCCCGGCTAATGAATAGGAACACGAAACAGAAGACACGTGAAATGAATTTAATTTCACTGGTACATTATTCGCAAACCTATTCAAATTACTGGAGGAAGAAATCATACTTTTATGTAACACCGTTTTGTTTCAGTTGATGCAGAGAATTTTTATTTTGTGTCTGTAGAGATTCATGGTTGGGAGGTGTACGATGATAAGCTCCGTTCTTGGAAACCTCTCTTCTCTATTTTCGAATCGGCCAGGTAGTTTGCAAGTTTATGCTCGTCTTCCCGACTCCGTGGTCGCGATCAAAGTTCGCGTGGACCGGAAGCGAAATTAGATTGTACGGGCATTGCCAATTTGTTCCCGCGACCGCAACAATATCAAGACACCGGGACTGCAAATTGAAACCGCGGGGACCCGGATTGCGTATTGTGTATCCGACGACAGCTAGCAGAAAACTGGAATTGAAGCTAAGCGCAATCGCGGGTCCCGAGGATCCTTCTGGAGAGGAAAATTTTTGAATCTATTCGGCTTAGTTCCGTTCGATGCAATACTGTACGAAACATAGTGGAACTTGTTACGGTGAACAATAATCTAAATATAGTAGAAAATACAATTCCCCTAAGACGCAATTACACTCTTGTTTACTCTTGTAAATATTCGGCCAGCTATCGCGAAATTAATAAAGAAAACCTTTAACATAACATTTCCATTATTCATTATTTTATTATGAAGCTTCCACCATCGTATTTGTGGAATTTTTCCGGTTAAAATGAGTCCAAACACGGTACGATTTGGATCATATTTACACTGAGCATTTCAATTGAGAATTCAGATGTCATCGGTTCGCATAATCGAGGTTCTACCAAATCGTGGATTAAGTAAGTAAATCTGCTCCAAACTGTATCGTGTTTGGACTCGTTTTAATCAGAAAAACGTCACGAATACGATGTAACAGTTCCATGAACAAATAATTAAAATTTATAAATAAATTCATGGACCTATCGAAGGAGTCTAAATTCGATGTCAGAACATTTCTGCATAACTTAACGAGAATCTTAACCCTTTCACGATATAAAAAAAAAAAGAAAAATCAAGGGGAGCAATTATAAAAAATGGACTTCTTCGACCGATTACACAAGCATTTTCTGTAATTGTAGTTTTAATTGTACAATAACTGTAATTTGCTCGTTTACAATTTGGAATATCGGTTCTGTTCCAGGTAAGAAACGCACCGAGGAGATCAAAGGTCCTTCCGAGTGTTAAATGCAGTTAGGTGAGTCACGCGGAATGCACCTGACGAGGCTCCGGGGACACAGGTGAACACCTCGAGTAAAAGGGGACCCCTTTTCTTGGCCGATGGCATTGTTGTACACGGTATACGTAAAAGGGAATTGGTCGAAATTTCATATTCAACACGGGGGAACGGATGAATGAGGGCGCACAGGTATGCACCGTGCACTCTACGCGCTATGCACGCGCTCGTTAATTTATTTCGATGAAAAGCCACCCGGGGTCAGCCGAACGAGAACAAACTTTTCTTTCACGCGGTACAATGTCGAATGGGGCCGCTTTGTTAACCGCGCGGAACAACAACATTTGCAATTAAGACCGAGTCTCCTCTTTTCGAGGCATTAGGAAACGCGACGCTTTTCGTCTCGGTGAATTAATTCTTGTTCCGAGACTACGACAATGTTAAAACAATCTACGGTTCTGAGCGTATTCACTCGACCAATTATCGATATCGTTAAAAATGCAGTCTAAAAGCTTATTATTCGAACGGAGGATATTTGGACGAATTGCCATTTTTAGTTCGCTGAGAATTGAAATAATCAAGAGATTCTCGTTGTTTATTTGCAATTGCTGGGCTCTGAGTAATTTCTTAAAGTTAAAGAAACTTTCATTAACTATGCTGAAGCTTTATGTAAAAGTTATTTTCCCTAATTAGCCATATGCAAAAATTCTGAAAAAATACGACAGATTTCAAATACCCAGGCACATACACTGCAATTAATTCGATTTTTT
Source organism: Halictus rubicundus (assembly GCF_050948215.1). Lineage (NCBI taxonomy): Eukaryota > Metazoa > Arthropoda > Insecta > Hymenoptera > Halictidae > Halictus > Halictus rubicundus. The sequence continues at coordinate 13,314,380 of NC_135155.1, read as the reverse complement.
ATGTTGAAAATTCTGAGTATAGAAAATCAGAAACCTTGGGAAAAAATCGGAAAATGCAGATTTCGCATGAAAGTTTAAGAGCGGCATCGTTCACATTTTTACAGTATCTGTGTATAGTTATAAACATTAGTAAAAAAAAAAAGATGAAAACCGTTTTTCCCACGAGAAACTGATGTAGAATCAGCGTTTTTATATTTTATGTATACTGTGAGTACGTTAGTACCGTTGATCGTTTATCAGTACACGAAAACAATGGAACCATTGTACCTAGTTGCTTGGAAATATTATAATAAGGAAATTACCCACAATAGTAAAGTTTTCCGTTCAACTGAAAGAATGGTTCTAGGCTGAAGAGAGGAAGCTATAATCGTTTAGCTCACGGTAATTAAAGCATAAATGGAAGTGCCATGATTTTAGTTCGCGTTTTTACCCCGCGAAGCGTATCTTCGACCTCCCCTCCCCCCTCTATCTCTCGGCGAGCCGAAAATTAACTTAGGATCTCGTTGAACTCGCATTACCGGTGCTTCGACAATTTCCCTGGGACAGAAATTGCGGTAGTTTGCCTGGCTACCTTCGCCAGCGAGAACAACCTTGTTAGCCGACAGTCAAACAAAATCGAACCGCGCCGAATTGTGCAACGCGAAATCAGCTGCGAATCGATCAGCGAACGTTGCGGCTAAAACGTTGCGAACTGTTTCCTCCCAAAACCACAATAGGCGCCGAGCTTACTCTTCCCTAATTCACGCATTCCGTGGACGCGTCTATAAAGTTATTTTAGCCGAAAATTGCGAAAAGAATTGCCCGAATCCTGCAGAGTCACAATTTTTTTCTGCTGTAATTTTTCAGCATTCGTCCTGCAGCGTCCTTTGAATTTACAGAACCTACTTCAGCTTTTTACTCTGTTCTTCAGTGTGAAAGGGTTTTCGAAAAATTCAATTCAAGGGATTTAAAGCTTGAAAATGAATCGAGATTGACTGCCAGACGATTTTTTTTTGCATGAAGTTATAGCAGTTCAAATATTGATAATCGTTCATCAGGAAACGATCCTTCAGTAACGCGATGAAATGCACAGTTTTCGAAAAATGTTTGAGTTATCGTTCCGAAACTTTCTGGTAAATTATTAAGCACTAATTTGAAGATGAGCTCAAAAATTTCGTGAAATTCCCTCGGGCAGTTTCTTTGATATAAAATTCTGCTTCAAGACTTGAACCGTGTTTTCGCATTTTCTACGTGGAGTATAAACGCAGAAGAGGCGTACTCGAAACGATCGCATCGTTCACACGAGAGATCTCTGCGATCTCCGTGATCTTTTTCGCACGGCAATCCCGATCGTGAGATATCAGCGAATAATAGGGAATAAGCGACGCGTCGGTGATTTATTTGCGACGAAGTGGGGCACGTGTATTATGCTCGGAAAGAAAAAAGATGCAAGAGTCGTCTAATAGACCCAGTTTCCTACTTTCCTCTTGGTATCGATGCGGTTTACTCGACCGAATGGAATCACGAATGGTAAATGGTACTCTGCTTCAGGAGTAGGCACGTACGCCTCAATTCAGGCAAAACTGTCCCCACCGTAGCGTCCATTGTCCCCTCCCACTAAGCGCCGTTGCCATGGAGAAAGGACGCGCTTGGTTTATCGCGTATTGCGTATTCAATACATCTCCATAAACATCGCAAATTTTCTTTGTTGTTACCGTTGCATTAAATCCTGCATGAAAATGAAAAAGTATGCAACGACGAATATGATCCTCGGAAGGTACGGACGCCGCCATTTTATTACAGTGTTGTAAAAAAAATTATACTTTTTACGGAATCTTCCATTTTCAAGATTCAGGTGTTCAACTCCATCTAGGGTTCTTATCCAGACATTATTTTCACGGTATAGCGATCATGCTCGACCGTTTTATCCGCGAAAAGAGCCGTCTTCAGTCTCAAATAGAATCGCTGTGTCTGAGTCCCTGAAAATCTATTATTAGCGTCCGCGACATTTCCAGCGGGAAGGGTTTATTTCGAAGCCTATGCACATCAATTATGAATTTAGGGCGTGTTCCCGCTTGAATTTTAAACGAGTTATTAGACAAAGTTGTAGAACACATTAGAACTATCTATGGACAATCGAGACTGGGGTCGAAAGTAACTATTTGAGGTTGAACTATTACAGGGCGCGAACTACTACGTTTGCAGCAAATATTATTACTAGAATCTCGGATAGTTATCTGACATTGTTCAGTCGCGTCAGTTTCAACGATGAATAGAAATAAAAATTTGTTTCCTCTTCTAATAATTTTAATAAGTCAATGACAATATATTAAAACTCTTAAATTCCTTTTATCTTCTTCACGTTTTATGTTTCAGCTACTCATTTTATAAATGCATAAAATTCGCAGTCAACATTATCAGATTGATGGCAACAGTGTATTATGCAGTATGATAATATAAAATTATACAAGATGGCCTTGAATGGTACAGAATGGACCTAAAGGCGATCTCCTTCGGTTGTGACGTTATAAAATACAGAAATATAAACAATATAAACGTATATAAAATATTTTATCGTCACATGGACAATAAATGCTGCAGCTGCAGCTCTAATAACTCTAACTACTCGTCTTTGTTTTTCTTATAAATTTTGCCCAGCTCCGTTCCTGCCAAGATTAATAGTTGCCCAAATATTTCTTCTATAAATTCGCCTCGCTTTAAGGTTTAAAAACCCTTTCCCAAGGGTGTACCGAAACGCATATCCGTTTTCCGTTCGACTGGCTCTCCTTCCTGTCGCTCGGAGCCTCCAAAGTACTCCGTTACGTCGCACAGCGATGCATTCTCTCGAAAACCAGCCCAAAATACAATTTTATACAGCATTATACATATATATGCTACCATAGACAATTTATTACGTACATGAAGCATAAAATTGCCGATTTCATAGTGAAGTATTCGGTTGACCACGTTTATATTATTGTGTTAGTTGTGTCTTATTATGATCATTCATCTGCATTTTCTTCAGATTTTTAGGATTATACGAGCATGTTGAAAAAAATTGGAAATCTCCAAAAATACGACAAGAAAAACGCATATTTCGTATTCGAGTTGTGGAGATACCAGTCTTATAAAAATTCAATAGTCAAATATTGTTGACACCACTACTCTTAACCCTTTGCACTCGGCGCTATTTTCATTCTAAAACTAAATTTTCCTTCCGCCTTAGAATATTTTCATTTTATACGAAACTGATTCGATTTCCACATATAATATTTAAATGCTTAGTAATCTATCGAATACAAATTTTGTAATGTAACAAATATTTCATAATATTTTTTGTAATTTCCTTGAAATAATGCCACAATTTCTAGTGGTGCTTCAGAGTCACCACTCGAGTGCTAAGGGTTAATTTATTTTCGTAATGTTCTCAAATTCTTCTAATATTACAGATTCGTTTCTCACTCGTCCATTTCTCTCATAAAATCCTAGAACCCGCAGTCTACCAGACTACTGAGAGGTCGAAGTTCAATAACCTGGAAAGCATAACAAAACCAATTTTCCTGAAGATCGTAAGGAAATGGCGAATTTTTACCTGCGTTTCGATGCACCACTGCGCGTCGCAGCGTGTGCTAAGGGGTGGTCTCGAATCGGACGTGACCCTCGACAACGTGTCTCGGTTCCCGGGCTCGATTCATCGGATCGCGATCGGCCGTCATCGGAGACGGCTCGGGAATGACAACGAAAGGACGCGTCAGCTGGCCTCGTCGAACGGTGCAATTAGACTCGGTAGTGGGGGGAGAATTGTAGGGTGGGGGTAGATCGGCCGCGAAGCGTGGCTTCTCTTCAGTCGGTCCGGAAACGCGGTCCCGCGAGGATGTTCTATGTTACCGGTTAAGTTGGAGTCGGTGTTGTGCACGTGACGCGACGATGTTCCTTTGTGCTGCTCGTTTCTTCTTCTTCTTCTTCTTCTTCTCCCTGTCTTCTTCCTCGTACGGTTCTCCTGTTGTTCCTGTTCGTGTTGCCCCGTCGTGACGAGGCCGGTGGTGATTGTGCAGTGCGTGACGAGTGAGCTAACGTGCGTTATGAGGGAGGCTGTCTACGCAGGAATGGTCAGCTTCAAGAACAACAACGTGGACAGGTAGGAAGGACAATGAGAGAGGCTCGTTCCCACAGTGAATATTAACCTGCGAGACAGTCGAGCTTTCTGGTTCAGGTAGATGGAAATTGAAGGGTTAACGCATTCACCAGTTAGCTAGCATTCTATGGAACGTTAACCATCGGACGATCGTCGATTCTTACAACTGTATAGTTGATGATTTTCAGAATTATTCACTGCTTGATTTATCAATTTTTTAAACACACATTCGGAGGTACTTAACAAATAATGCGACACTTGGTCGTTTAATTCAATCGCCAGAAACTGGGTAATTAAATGACGGTCTTTTGTACAACGGGTCGGAAAAGACCCGGGCACCGCTGTCGGATATATCCACTTTTCCTATACTTGATTGTGCATCGTCATTTTTCTGCCGTACTTATTTTTGTCGATTAATGTTTCTTATTGTAATATATATCGTTCAGTAGTGATTGTGACTGTGAATCGTGTATAATTTATGCGACAGTGGATATGTTAATGGTTTTTGGGACTGAACGTATGAATTTCCGTCTTTTGTTCGCGAAGCGTTGAGCACTGAAGACATTAATCTCTGTCTTTTATGCGAATCTCCATGCAAATGGAGATTATATGTATGCAGAATTGTGTAGCCTAACTTACCTGCAGTGTTAAAGGAAGATTCTGTATAGACTCGAAAACGCAGCAGAAATTACGTTACCTCGTTATGTTTGTACGATCGATTTCCGTTGTGGTTTGTTTTTTGAAGGAAGACGTTTGGATTCCAAACTTTGTACTAAGCTCGTTGTCATAATAGCTGTCCTCTGCGCTTCCGTTGGTTCAAACTCGAGACATATAGGGGCGGGGTGGACAGCTATTATGACTAGCAGCGTGCTTCAGGCGTCAGGTGTTTTCTTAAGAAAACTTAGGTTAGGCAGGTTGAAGGTTATGTTGAGAATTTTGGATAATGATCCATTTAAGGGCCCGGGATAGTCACGCGACTTTTTAATTAATAATTTCCATGCACAGCCTTAAGATCCGAAAACTTGAGGCACGTAAAACCACTTTTTGACGGTAATGTAGTCACTCTATCTTATCGCGAATCTACGAAGACCGGGCGATGTTGAAAATTAATTTGGTGGCTGATTAAAAGAACAATTTCACACAGGAATTCTATAAAATTGATGCGATTTGTTTACTGGGACGAAACCGAGAAAAGATTTGTGGTATTAATTGCTCCTGCAATCTTATTGTATTTCAGAGCACTCTTGGTAGCATGGCGGTCAACATTTTGAAGAAAATTGAGCGGGAAAACATAGCACTACTGGCTATAATAAGTATAGTACGCTGACTACTGGCGGTAACATTTAAAATGTACATCTGTTTATGCAAATCGTTTATCGAATCGATATTAAATCAACAAAATGTAGCCCCACGCATAATCGAAGAAACATGCCTCTAATTTCGAGGCTGTTCTGCATACAGTGCTCCAGTAGCACGAGGCAAATTATGGTCGTACAACCGGAGGACCCTTGTGCACAAATGTATACCTGGAATCGTAGTTCAGGGAACCGATCGAAAAATGCGACCGAGAACGTGACGAAGTGAACGCCGGGGCAATAAGGCAATAGTGGCAATACACGTCGAAAGCGCTATACTATACTGACGTGAAAAGTGGACTGTTACTTTCCGGAGGGGTCCGCGCCGGGGACCGGAAACGTCATACACTTGCTCGCCCCACCGTCGTCCACTATATACATACATGCTCGCAGTTCACACAGTCAAAAGCAAACCGCGAACACCGTTTCTTTTTTAGGTGAAATGTATTTTATTTTTTACCGAAGTCGCCTATGTTTCCCCTCTGTTTCGCACAGATAACCTCTGATAACGCTCGCAAATCGAGTCGCGTGTCACTGCTTCGAGACAATGTCGCTTAACACGAGAAGCATTGTTTATTATTAGACGGCGGATTTTATGCATTTATAAGAAAACTTCGTAGATTAAATGACAAATGGTGGAGATATTTAGGGAACATGAAAATATTGCATTTTCCACAAAAAAATTATCAAGAGAAGAAACAAATGTCTGCGTAGTGTTTTGTAGTACTATGAATTATGTTAACTACAGTTGCAGATTCGATAAAAATTGTTCGGAATGATCCCGACGGTGACGTCGACAGTCACGACCATGACGTTGTTCAATGATACCGCTACGCGAGATTCCTCCGTGAAACTGGAAGGAATTTAATCTTGTTCACGGTTAGGCTACGACTATTAAGAGATGGGTTTTAGAAGATGATTCAGAATTCCTCGAAGATCGTTTCATCAACAAAAATGGTCTCGCTCGATCACTGGATTTTTTCCTATCACTCGTTACATCATCAACTCGCAAATGTCGATACAATGAAAAGTTTACAATTATTTTATTTAAGAAAGAAAGCTGTTATTCTTACTCCTCCCCAACTCAATTTTTATATACATTATGTAGATAAACAGTATAAACAATTATGAAGCTTCAGTGTACAAAATATTTGCACACATTTATATTTTGAAATCGTACGTCGATGCAATAACATCCTGAGGGCGATTTATTGTCGTTTTTTGGAAGATTAAAAAATTGTTAACATTAGAATCAATAACGAAATGAAATATGAAGTAAATAATGAAATAAAATTATGGTTCGCTGAAAATGTCCCCCACCATCCCGATAAGTACAAAGACCGGGGCTCCTCGTTTTAAATTCGATCGTTAAACTCGTTTTCCATTCACATTCATTCTCAGGTGAAAAGGAAGCGATAGTATAACGCTCTTTATACTTGTCGGTACATCTATACCGATTCTTCCTTTTACGCGTTGCTATGAAAATTAAAACCACGCGCGCGATCTCGTTAACGAGTAGCTGTGATAGTCGACGATGAGCCTGATAGATAACGGCGTCTCGTTCATCGGCCATTTGTTTCCGGCGAAGTTAATTACCCTAGCATCCATTAATTGACTCGCTGCACCGATTATCCTTGCTTGGTCGATTGCAGGATTTCTTCCAGCAAATACGGAAGCGAGAAAATGATTAAAAAGGAAAATTAATCCTTAAGTGGACGTTCGAAGCGTACTTCAAAAATGCAATGATTCAATTAACACTGACCGAACAAAATGTGACTGACGTAAGTTATTTTATAAAAATCATACGACTGAATTCATTTAGATTTTTCGCGATTCTTATAACAATATCGTAATCTTTGTAATTTCAATAATTATCAAATGAAAAAAGAGCAACCATAAATTTCAATTTTGACACGTTGCTTCCCACATTTTCTAAAATGTCACCTTTTTGTAATTCTAAATCTACAATAAAAGAAATTCAGGACATTTTGGCCAATTCTTGCAAAATGATTGCGTCCTAATGGGGTTAATAGCAACACATTGCACAATTATGAGTATGAATGTGAATGGGGCCGCATCAGTTCCAATCATTCATTTCAGGGCTAAAAAGTAGAAAATTATTAAAAAGCTTTCTCCACAATACAACGTCGTTCGATAGAAAAATACGGTGCTCGAAAACGGTTGCTTTTATTAAAAGGAAAAGAAGACGAGCCAGCGTTGTTATCTCTGCTGTATCGTAAACAATATCGCCCCATGGTGCTATCAAATAAAACACGTCCTTGTCTACGGGACGACGTCGAGCGAATTCGACGTTGCGCAAACTTATATCGCTATTGACGGACTGCGATAACAGAAGATAAATATCGGTGATGCGCAATTGGTGATGGCACTGTCAACACCTATTTTCAGTCGGGATTACCGGTTGCTGGCTTCGAGTCTGAATCGATCGTTGGCAAAATGAAAATTGTTTGCACCGATTTGCGAGAGACAGGAGCCAGATACATAATTCATTCTCTCATTAATAATTTTAACAAGTCGAAAATAGTGTGCAGACATTTTACAATTATTTTAATTTCTCTAGTATTTCAACCCTTAGTTTACCTACTCATTCTTGTCATAAATATGTCTTGCACTCAACGTCGTAGTAAAATAATTTTTATTCCGCAAAAAGATCTAAAGGATCCACTGATGACGCTGACGGCGATCACCCTGGCAGCGTTTATAAAAATTGTTCGTGTCAATCGGGAAATTTCGCGAAGGTTAAAATTACGGAGGGCGCAGCATCCGTTTCCGGTGCGATAGATCGCATTCCATCGTCGTTCTGATTGGATCTTGAGGATTATGGCGGGCTTAGGGAGATTGCGGTGTTCGATACGATCCTCGTCAGACCAGCAAACGATATTTGCGTGCCGGATTAATCTCAGCCGACGCTCCTCGCGGATCCGAGTGTAGCATTTTAGCCGAGGGGATGCACAATTGCACGGCGCAGTTCTCCTTTGAATGAGATATCTGAGCCAAGAGATGCATCTCATCGTCGAGGGATAAATGGAAATTTCGGTTGCTTTCATTGTTACGCACCCGTTCGGCCATTTCGATCATTCTAACCAGAACCACTCCTCGGACATTTTTGAACGAACCATCTCCGAAACATTCTGGGCAGTGTGGCCAAATTGAAATTTATCTCCCACTCTACCCTTCCCCCTCTACGACGCCATTCCCCCATATCCTTCCGCCACGGACGCGTCACGTGACATGATGCGCGCACCTAATTCGCGTTGCGTCTGCGTCGTGACTTATTCCCCTCGATTCGAGTCCACGCCCCTCATCTGACGACACTGACTCTGGGGTCACTCAAAGAAAGCACAGCATAGAAAAAAGATCTGAAAAATGTATCCTTGTATTCCCTTGAAGGTCGAACGTTCAAAACTGTGACACTGCAGTAGATTCATCGAAAGAACTTTTTGTTATTTTCGATTGCCTCATTATGGAACCTTTGTTGGCACATTCGTGACGTTTTTCTGATTAAGTCGATATCAAACACGATACAGTTTGGTGCGCATTTACTTGTTTAATTCACGATGTAGTGGAGCCTCGATTATCCGAACCGAGGCCATCTGAACTCTCGGTTCAAATTCTCACGGTAAATATGGTCCAAATTGTGTCGTGTTCGGACTTATTTTAACCAGAAGATTGTCACAACTGTGTTGGTAACAGTTTCATCAAGGTAAAATTAAAATCCATTCATTGATCTTTGTTTATTAACACCAAACCTACCGGGTCTTAAAAGTAACTGGTACATGTTGTCTTATAAAAATGACGAGATTGTATATTATATTGTATTTTAAGTATTATAATAAATTTTCTACTAAATATATTTATTCAATCATTTCCCACGAAAACATCTTCACAATTTCAGTAATTGTAAAATAAGGAATCTGGAACCAGTCATTTTGACCGTTCGGTGGTGGGTTCAGTGTTAATTATTCAAAGACATCATGCTGTTCAAATGTTCAAATAAATCACCCTGTGCAAACTCACAGATATTGTTCTTCAGACCGCATTCAAATTGAATAATCACGAAGTTCGATAAAAGAAAAAAAAAAAGAAGAAATGTCTACCCATCGTTCTATGCAGCGACTTGACGACCAAATCGGCGAGCAGAGAAATTGTTCGATTGCTCGGCTAGAGCGGTTAATTAATCGCCACGGGAGGCGTAATAAATCGTAACCGGAGCAGTTTCGATGAACCGTTACAAAGTTTCGGCGAGCTGTCTTTGAAGTTTGATTAACGAGGGCGGATCGCAGTTCACCGATATCACCTAAGCCCGACGTATACACTCATACCTACACGAAGATCTCGGAGGATTCAATCTCGTAAGAGATGTCCTTATTATTGGCGACGTGGTTCGCGAAGTTGTCGGATATCGCGAACACGAAGAGGAAGAAGAAGAAGAAGGCAGGGGTGTGCGAGTGTCGAGGGACCACCGCAAAGTTTGTGCATTGGACGGACGCCATTAAGGTCAAGTATAGCGCCGTCCCTTGTCTAAACTTGGCTGCGGCTTCGACGAATTTTGGACAACCAGTGCACCCTCCTCGGGCCAGCCCACAGAAAAACCATGCAGCGACCGTGGAACCTTGAAAACGAGACGCTCCAGATAGAGAGTGGGCCAAACACGTCGTTTACCAATGTGTTTCGCAATTGTTAATCTTTTCAATAAAGGAAACGTTTCTTTACAAAATCCTATAAATCAATTTCGAGAAACGATGCGGCTCGAATACAGCAAATACAGCAACGTATTTTGGAGACAATAATAGCGGCAGAACCTTTTTGTCTGTGTTATTTTGTTACGAAATTTTTACCATCGTATTCGCCGCATCGCTCTGATTAAAATGAGTCCTAACACGGCGCAATTTTGATCACGTTTGCTGGTTTAATCTGGCGTAATACAACCTCGATTATCCGAACCGGTCAGGCAAAAATTGCTTTCTAATTTTTGAGAAAATTCTGATTTTCTACTAACAAGTTCACACCAGTAGCCATTTAGGTTCAATATGGAAATTGACACTGATCTCGAAGAAATAGGGCCAAAAATATATTTTAGAAAATAGATGTATTCAATATTTGAATGTAGCCACGGTTTCTATCAAATCACTTCACGGAGGTTAAAATAAATTTTTTTGGAATCTTCGGTGCCACACCTAAATAAATAGAAATATTTTCATACGTATTTCGATGTGCTCTAAATTCTACTCCGACAGGACCAGTTTCTCGAAAACATTTTTTCACGCTAATACCGTATGTTCGTCCGTCAATTAAATTTGCACGCACGGTTACGTGCACTTTCCGGCAAAAATTTGCCAAGAGAAAGAAACGGAAGGCGAAATGTAAAGAAGTGTTTTGTTCTCGAATGAAACACTCTTTTTTTCCCTCTCATTCTGAACACTCTGAAAAGCGCGGTGTGACCGCGTTCACGAACGAGCAGGTTTACGGATTATGTAAAAATTTCGTGGTAACGCGTTTCGGATTCTTTCGCCGATTTCGCAGCTTGTCCCCTGGTTGCGAAACTACGTTCCAAGTTCACTTATGGCAGCTGGAATCGGCGAATCGGCCGTGTCGAAAGTTCCTTTTGCGTTTCGTTTCTCCGACGCGGAACGAGACGGCACGCAACGAATTTTAAGTGCGCCATGCACCGTGTACTACAGTGAACGAAACCCGTAAGATGCTCTGAAAGTTGCTAATTTAGGAGTACATTATTTCATTCATTTTAACGAACATCGTTTTCGCAAGTTGAACGAGTTAGTAGCACAGGAAAATTGTTTTCTTCAATGTTGCTCTGTTAATTGGAATTGCGGTAACATGCAGCAATAAAAATTAGTGGATCACATTTTGGAGATATGAAAGAGTACTCGAGAATTTTTTGGAATTTTTTTAAAATCGAGAAGCCTATGAAAAAAATTGCACAAATTTGCAAGAATTGTTAAACGATTCAGAATGCGGACTCGGTGAAAATAAATTTGCAGACGGAGGGTTAATATTCTGATATGAATTTTTTATTTATTGATACATGTTCTAGGAACATAGAAGAGTAGTCAAGAATTTTTTGAAATTTTTGAATAACCAAGAAACGTAAATAAAAATTGCATAGACTTGCAGAATTGTTAAACGATTCAGAATGCGGACTCGGTGAAAATAAGTTTGCAGACGGAGGGTTAATATTTTGATATGAATTTTTTATTTATTGATACATGTTCTAGGAACATAGAAGAGTAGTCAAGAATTTTTTGAAATTTTTGAATAACCAGGAAACGCAAATAAAAATTGCATAGACTTGCAGAACTGTTAAACGATTCAAGGTGCAGACGATTTCAGTGAAAATAACGTCGCCAACCGAGGGTGTAACATTTTTACACCAAACTTTTACATAAAATAGTACAAGGAACGTACTTTTTAAAGACATCCAAGATTTTCCAAATATAATTAAGTTTATCCAAAGAAAAATTCCTGATGATAGTCCTTACGTAAGGGTTAATTGGATTGTGTCGTTCCAACTCGCATAATCGCCGTTAGATCCACTCGGCCCGTTTTTTCGTCGGTTCTACGAGACGTTTCCAGGTGGGTTGGAATTCTGGCTTGCGCGCGAAGCTCCTCGAAATCCTCTGGAGCTTGAATTTACCTCCTTACGTTGGGGTCCTGGAGGGAATTCAACGCGACGCGTCGCCCTAATGATACTCCTCTGGCAAAGTCGTATTACAAAGTTGGATTTTTTCGCTGTTGAGAGTCTCGGTGCTTGTCGTCGTTATCTTCATATCACCCCCATCGTCTCCTTTCTCGTTGTTCTTCTTTCCTCGTTAGGCAGGATCGTGCGACCGGAAGCTCGGCTTTCACAGAATCCTCCGCGAGTTCGCAAAAGTGGTGACACGCCGCGCGTGTGTACCCTCGTTTGCGTAATTAATGCGCGACCGTGATTATTACGCGGCCGTGATTATCAGGAAATATTAGGGGACGGTTAATTGAGTTACACATTAAGCGATTTCGCAGACATGGTAATCGTAGCCATCAACCCCTTGCACTACGAATTATTTTACGGATACAGTAATTAGAGCTTCTTTGTCGTTCTCGATTAACTTGAAGAAAAAGAAAATGTATATCTATTGTATGCCCATAATGTTCTCCAATGACCACAAACTAAATTGAATTTTATTTCGGTTCGAAGAAAATTTTCGTCACGAGTCCCATTCGATTTTTAGGAATTTTTTTCAGGAGAACTACTGAATCTTTTACATTGGAATTTTGTACAAATATTTACTGACATTTAAAGTACGGAGTGTGCTTTTTTTAGTGGAAAAATAATCGAAATCACGCGAGTTTTGTACTTTTTTATGCAGTGTGTTTCTTTTTGAGAAATGTGCCTGGACTGTTGCCATGATTCTGGGATCCCTCCGCTGATCGAAAACAGAAGGATGTGGGGTCTGAACCACAAAATTGATTAAACATTTTTATTCTTTAGAAGATAACGACATTTTGAGGTCAAACTACTAACTTTGTTATTTTTCCTGCCGGGGTTTATAACTTCAAGATGTCATAACAACATTTTCAACAGGAAGTTTAAAAATTAAGAACACGGGTCTGAGTGCTATTCACAGCTGCAAGAGGTGGTGCAGTTTTAAGTTAACGAGCAGGGAGAAGGCTAGTAAACTTGAATCAAACGAACATTTCCTTTGGGCGTTATTATCGCCGACTATGGTTGTCCCTCTCCTTTTACCGATACTCTATTCAATCGCTAATTAATCCCGACCCAAACGATCTTTCCACGATCCTCGATTTCCCGCGCCCTCTCTCTCTCTCTCTCTCTCTCTCTCTCTCTCTCTCTCTCTCGTGTCTTTGCTCAGTTTCATTCCGAACGCGCGATCAAAGATCCAATTCAAAGTAAAGTTCCTTCGGGGGAGGATTCCGGAGAACAGACGACCTGTGAGCAATTCGACTATTTGTCGCTATTTGCCTCGGGTTCGTTCAGAAGCGAGACAAAAATGTTTAATATTAAATAAAATATTAAATGTTTTAATGTCTTCACGTCGCTTTTCTCTCGAGTTTTTGGATTTTTTGTGCCACAATCGTGGAAGCAACACAAATGTTTCTTACGTACGATGATTCTATAGACGCTCTCAAATACAAAAATATATTTTTTAATAATATTATGAACATTTAAATGAAATTTAATTTTGTCAGCATCAATTTTGTCGGACGTCTTTCAGCTTCAGGAATTTATTGTGATTCAACTACAGCAACTATACGTATGTTTCTTACTCTGAACAATTGTATATACTCTCCCAAACACAACCATATTTTTTTAAACAGCATTTAAACATATTTTAAAAATACTGAAACACGTTCCAATCTAACGCGTCGCGCGTGGGTCGTTAGAACGCAAAACAAACATCGCACAATGTTATTGCAGTTCGCAAATTATCCGCGGCAGCGTACACGTTTTCTTTTTCTCCTCCCTAATGAAAATGATCGCCTTCCGGCGATACGTCACGGTGATATTTCACTCTGATGTATTTCGCGCGCATATTTTCTTCTTAATTGAAACCCAGGCTCTTTGAGCGTCTCCTTCAGGATCCAGGGGTTAAGCTCGTGTAATTTATTTGCCGGGGATCTAGTTTCTGCGACGTTGCAGCCGACATTGCATACAAGAGAGCGTGCGAGAGAGAGGGGGGGAGGGGGGAAGAGAGCGTGGGGGCCAGGATCGACTTTGGTAATTACGTCTTCCTAAGTGAAACCATTTGGCACCCTGCTTTCTGCACGGGGTCGTGCAAATTCTTGGCCAGATGCTGTTTCCTCTAATCCTTTCGCGTTATCATGTAATTGTATCGATAACTGTTTGCTAACAGATTGCACCGTTAACGAATCTGCTGTCCTTTCCAGGTCTTGCCCTCCAAATGAATCCGTTTGCAAATCGTATTCACCCTTTTGCACCCCTGACTAACCCTCTTCGAAGAATTCAATTCATTTTTTCATGAATTCATTTTTATTCATTTATTCAATTTTTTTTGAAGGTGGTGATTCCTGAGGTGATTTTAAGTAACTTTTTCCTTTGCGAAAATCTTCTCCGCGACTTCGTTAAGGAGTTATTAACGAAAAACACGGACCAATCAGAGCGCGGTTACTGCGGACCGATTCCGGCTCGGCCAATGGCATCGCCACACTCAACGGTACCGATGCTGCGATTGGGCCGTGTTTATCGTGAATAACTCCTTAACGAAGCCGCGGAGAACAATTTCGCAAAGGAAAAAGTTACTTAGAATGACCTCAGGTATCATCCCTTTCAAGGAAGCGTAACATTTTTGGGACACGCTGTATATTTGTAGTTCAATTACGTTCGTTTAAATTCAGATGAAAAATTTTCGTACTCGTAAGTGATGCCACAGAATCATCAAAATAACGAGGAAATATCGTTGACGAATTGAGAATACGTTAGCTCACTCTGAGACCCTTTACAAGGGCCTCCGGTTGTCCATCGACCCCTGTTTTATCAGTTTTCGAGGAGATACGAACAGCGTTAGTGTTTGGTTATTAGATAAGAATGCAACCGTTGCGAAGGAGGCTCCTATACATACACCAGTCAGCCCTTTCGACACTTCCGGTCTCACACTGGTTTTCTCGTAGACTCTAGATAAAATCGTTTGCTCGGTGGAATTATATCGCAGCGCGCAACTAGCCGTCTGCCACCACGTTTCTTGATTTTTCTTTCTTTTTTTCTCCTTTTGCTACACCGGCCAATTGTTTCGTATGACGTTTAGTGAGGCGTTAACGATGTTTAACCTGTTTATAGGGACCTTAACCTGGGGAGTATCCACTTTGCTCCGATTGTTTGTTTTCTGCTTCCTTTGTTCCCCGTCATTCTTCCCTCTTATTCTTATACCGTGTTGGTTGTGGTGAAAAAAGTACTGTAACGTCTCGCCTTATGTACAAATTTTGAACAGGACAGATAACATTAAATCAATGATAAAACATTGCAATAATTTTTACGTGAAACATTTACCAACACATTCGTGACATTTTTCTGATTAAAATGAGCCCGAGCATGAGGCAATTCGATGAATATTTACTCGTTTAATCCACGAAATTCCAGATTACTGGAAGAATAGAAACGTCGGGAATAATTTCCGTTAGCTTGATTTTTTCATATGCGCATTGAACATCCGAGAGAAATCTTGGATCATGTTTGTCTTTTTGTTATCGAAACATTTGGACGAAACATTTTCAAGGATTTGTGCTTTGATCGAAGCTCCAGAAGAGAATTGGAATTTTTAGCATTCGTTGGCAATGTGTAGCGGCGCGAAGTTTTAATTACGCGCGCAACAATAGCCGCGAAATCGAGATCCGGATAACGCGTAACGCGTACTTGAAATTGGTCGGACGTCACGGTGCTGGACGTACTCTGTGCACGGGACCGTGAACCATTCGAAAAGGATAGAAATCGAAACGTTGGCACATTGGTTTCCAAGGTGATAGTCGAACAGTGTACACATACAAACAAAAGAATATTCACGTTTGTTTAGGCACAATTGATATGTATGTACACGGTGGCCCAGTACATATTTGCACATCATTATCTCCGCTATTTCTGAAAATATAAAAAAACTTTATTCACCGAAGTTGTTCAGTATGAAGAGGACTACAATATGGCATTAACAGTTCTTTTGTTGGTGGAAGAGTTTCGAGGTCACCTTTATTTTTTAAAATAGAAACATATTTCTATGTGTCATCGTGTCATCCTCTACAAAAAAGTATAAATTTATTATGTCGAAAAATTGATAATTTAATTTAGTGGAGATAATGCAAGAGAAAATTAATAATTTAAAATACTGATTTCGCGTTGATTGACAAACACGAAAATATAGGAAACAAGTGAATATTTAATATTTTGGAACATGATTTTCAACGCGAATAAATGGAAAAATTGTTAGTAATGTGTCATACATGTTCCTGCCATGTACGAAATTATTTTAAGCGGACATTGCGTAGATTTTTTCTGGAAGAACCGCGCGTTTAATTGAATTTAAATATAGAACATGGGAAATCGGAACTGGTTTTCTGGCGGCAAGATAATTTATTTTGTGTCGTATTTTTATCGGGGGCTTAAAGGTCTGTTCAGGTGTCGGCTTGTTATCTGAAACACCGGTTCGTGGGAATTCGAGCGTCCAGGTGGGTTACTGTGCCGTCACCGGATGCGACGAGAGTTGTTTCGCTAGTAATTATTTAGCAGCTGTGAGATCGATGCGAACGATCAAACGAGTATCTAATTGTCACTTCCGGAAACCTCGGAATCTACTCCTTCACCATTCTAAACAAAAACATAAATATTCGGTGCAATATCTTAGTCGCTCATGTCCTAAATCAATTACTCCTACAATACTTCTTTTGTTTTTTGTTTTTTTTAGTTAGCATAGATAATTTCATATGCAACTCATTTTAACACTAGGTTACAGAGCCCTAAAAGTGACTCTATAACAAGAGTGATCAAAATTTTTAGCCATTTTTGTAATAATATATTCCCAAAGAAATAGTTGCATAATTCTTCACGGGTGCACCTTTACAATATTAATAATCGTAAATGAAGACAGCATTGCAATTGAAAATCTTGGTACAAAAACAAGACAAGCTCATTTTTGAGTAAAATTGCACTTGCAGTTTAAAAGTAAGAATTAAACAATTTGGACTCACCTGGTTTTTGCACCAAGGTCTTCAATTCTACATTAAATATTCATTAAAATTTTAAGTATGGTTAACATTTTAAATTGTGTTATTACATTTTCATTTTGGATCTTTAACAATTCCTATGCAAGTGGAGTATTTGAATTATAATAGTCTCTGCATTATATTGATATATTTATTGTTACAATAAAGCCACACGATGAATACATTCATTTGTACATTTAATTTTCAATCTAAAAATTTTTATCGAATCGTGTAATCAACAACGACGTATCATTGTTTGCCGCTGTAGAGATAAAAAAATTAACAGTCTCGATCTATTATAATTGTTATTTTTTTTCAAATTTTGTTAGCTCATGTTCTATTTATGGCAACGATAGCTATCATCAATTTGGATAAGACGCTATCGGCGATGAAAGGTGTCGTGGTTGATAAGATTTGTTGCATGGTATTTAACACAATCGATACTTTCGAGTGTCAATATGGAAACTCAAAATCACTTTGTATTTATACATATCTCAAATATATAGGTCTTTTTGTTTTTGAAGAATGTCTGCAGTCTACAACATTTTTAAATTTGGCGTACCTTTCCATGGTAATTTTACCGTCAATTGTCTAACAGATTCCTACCTTACCTCCGGAAGGTAAGCCACGATGCACAAGATTTCATGTTCAATGGTCGGCAAATTGAATTTCCAAGCATTTGAAAATTTCCCTAACAAAATATGTATTTCGCGTTCTTCGCTATCAAAATCGATTGGCAATTGTTGCATTTTATACTATCACAGACGAGGTATAGGAGTAGACCAATCACCATTTGGGATTTCGTGTCTCACGATCTGAAATACCGACATCGTTAACAACAACTAGATTTCTTACGCCTTTGGTAGAATGGTAAGGGAGCTCTAGTGGTAGATTGGTCTACTTCTATACTTCCTCTGTGATATTATGTTTCCCCATGCAATTTTGAATGACGACAGAGTAGAAAAATCGAACACATTGTGGATTTTCGTATCTCAAACTGCCTTACCGACCGAGAACCGACATCGCATGCAATGCATTTTTCTGTTTACGGTTCTGAATTACCGACTCTACAATTTTTTTAATTCATTGAGATAAAGTCTTGGATCGTCTGTGATCCATAAACCATATATAAAGATATATATATATATATTGTTATCATTTCGGATGGTAATAGCCTTTTCATTTTTTAAAAATTGTTCTTGGTCGCAGTTGCGAAGAAAAAAAGTGAAGGTAACGAGTTTCAAGGTTTTTATTTGTAATGAAAGTTTGGAAGGTACCTTTTTTGTGACTGAAGACTGATTTTCTCTTCTCACAGACGGTAGCCGATTAGAGAACTATTCTTTGAAGATGAGATACAAAAATGGATCCAAGATTTTACGTATTTTCGCGGCCCCATTTTATGATGCTAGAGCCCCATTAACATTCTTGTGACACGCTCGACGTAATTCGATAATTTATGAATTTAAATGTGGTCGAAAACATAGACTATTCTATACAATTTATTTTAGGGGTTACTTCGAATCCACTTTGAAATGTGTTCTCGATAGAATTTATTAATGTTTGACGGCTCAAATTAAATCTGGAAGAGAATTAGAGCAGAATACGAAATTCTGATGGATATCTCGGAGAATAATCATTGCATAATAAGAGGCATGTTCACTTTCTCAGTCCGTTCCATAGCCTCATTAGAATGGTTTTATGGTAAATAATTAACTACTTTTTCTAAATATACGGGACCAGGAATGGGAATTTTACATAAGTCAAAGTAAGTTCTTCACAGCACTGTATAACCAAACGGTAAAATCTTCATTTTTTAAAATTAAGCTTTTAGACTTCCGGAACATATTTTCGGAATGTTACACCTTCGATTGATGTGAAATTTTTTTTTATTTTTTAAATCTATTACACGAGAGTCCTTCGTTGGGTCTCTCGGCTTGCAGAGAGAAAATATGAAAAGAATTTAATTTTGGTGGTTCCAGCGACCAGTCGACGCCGCATCGCCAGCTGCCCGGGAGTCTACGAGGTTCCCTGAGCTATTCCCACAGCCACCGGCATAACCATCTCCACAGACATGATCCACCGCCGCCACCGGCTTATTGCGCTCCGCCTCCGCCTCCGCCGGTGTCCTCTAGTTACCCCACAGTGCAGCGTGGCTGCGCCCTGCATTCGAGGTAAGTCTCACTCTGTTTCTCTCCTTGCCCATCTCTATCTCTCTCTGTCTTGCCATTCCATCCCGTAGCATCTCATCCCATCCATCCATCCACCGTGTACACACGACGGGGGTTAATTGTGTCGTACATATGTACCGGTTACCGTCCGAACACACTGCGTATACACTCACGTCAGAGCTACCACGTTGTTTCAATTCTACCCGTAGCTCTCTTTATCCTTTGAATACTCACGGCCCCGTCCCTCGATTAATCCAGTCTCAGCTGCATTTTGTGTTTTCTACTGTCTGTGACGGGTTGGGGAACGACTGTTTTCTTGTGACGATCGTGGAACACTTACGGACGAGACACCAACGCTCTTGGTTTAGGAATTCTGTAGCAGTAAAAGGTTTCTTACATGTTAGCCTAATGTTCCTCAAATGTTCCCCCATTTGTTCCTCAACTGTTTCCATATGTTTCAAATGTCTTTCAGATTTTTGAAGGATTTCGAATGTTTCTCAAGTGTCTCCTAAAGGTTTCAAAGGTCTCCTAAAGATTCCAAAGGTCTCCCAAAGATTCCAAAGATTCCAAAGCTTTCTCTCAAAGATTCCAAAGGTCTCCTAAAGATTCCAAAGGTCTCCCAAAGATTCCAGAAATCTCTCAAAGATTCCAGAGGTCTTCCAAAGATTCCAGAGGTCTCCCAAAGATTCCAAAGCTCTCCCCAAAGGTTTCAAAGGTCTCCTAAAGATTCCAAAGGTCTCCCAAAGATTCCAGAGATCTCCCAAAGGTTCCAAAGGTCTCCCAAAGGTTCCAAAGCTCTCTCCCAAAGGTTCCAAAGGTCTCCTAAAGATTCCAAAGCTCTCTCTCTCTCACAGATTCCAAAGGTCTCCTAAAGATTCCAAAGATCTCCCAAAGATTCCAGAAATCTCCCAAAGATTCCAAAGATTCCAGAAATCTCCCAAAGATTCCAAAGGTCCCAAAGGTATCCCAAAGATTCCAGAGGTCTCCCAAAGATTCCAAAGGTCTCCCAAAGATTCCAGAGATCTCCCAAAGGTTCCAAAGGTCTCCCAAAGGTTCCAAAGCTCTCTCCCAAAGGTTCCAAAGGTCTCATAAAGATTCCAAAGGTCTCTCTCTCAAAGTTTCCAAAGGTCTCCTAAAGATTCCAAAGATCTCCCAAAGATTCCAGAAATCTCCCAAAGATTCCAAAGATTCCAGAAATCTCCCAAAGATTCCAAAGGTCCCAAAGGTATCCCAAAGATTCCAGAGGTCTCCCAAAGATTCCAAAGGTCTCCCAAAGATTCCAAAGGTCTCCTAAAGGTTTTAAATGTCTTCCCAAGGCTTGAAATGTCTCCTAAAGGTTTCAAAAATCTTCTGAGGGTTCTAAAGGCCTCCGAAAGCTCTCAGATGTCTCGCAAAAGGCCCACATCACCTAAAACAATTCCACATACTAGCTCAAACGCATACATATATACCCAGTCTAGCAACACTAACAGCAATCTCCAGCGATGGGTAGTCACTTTATCATCAAGCCTCGACGAGTCTCGTGTTCCCGACATGCTGAAATTTCAATCGAGCGCGAAATTGAAAATCGATGTATCCAACTTTGCTCGGTGGTAGCCTAACTTTGGGCAGGTTGGAAAGTCGCGGGTTTCGAAACTTGCTTCCTACTAACAGGAGGTCGACGTGCCCGACGTACCTAACAACGACGACGACGACGACGACGACGACGACGACGACGACAGTCTAATTAAACGACGCATTCTCCGCGAGACACGGTACAGAGACACAATCGGCGGATTGTTCGCTGTAAAACTCCGGTTCTATGGGGGTTGCATGGGAGGTTGGAAATTGGGTGTGTAGCGGTGTGTCGGAGTAATTGTTGCGTGTGCGTGGGGGTGGAAGTTGAATTGCACGCGACGCGAGGCGCACGATGCCTGCGAAACCGTTCGCGAATCATGACAATTAGGCGAAATGTCTCCGTCGAACTCACGACAATAGAACCCGCGTAAAAGGATCGTAGGAGCGTCTTATGGTTGCTCAAGAAGCCCCACAAATTCAGCTATAACTACTAGACATTTTCTTCGTCAATCAAAATTACAATTACTATTGAGATAGTAACATAAAAATCAAGCTTGTAGCATAAGCAAGTATGATCCTTGAAGTCCTTGAAGATCCAACTTGCTTATCCTGCAAGTTTGACTTGTACGTTACTATCCCAGACAAGAAACAATTAGGTCGAAGCTGAAAATTTTAATATTAAAATGGGAAATTAAATTTGTAAGATGATTAACAAATTATTTGAACGCCCAAATGTTCACCTTTGAACTCTACGATTTTTAAATTCACGTAAAACTTGCTTCAGAATATTTCGTTAACTCTAACAATTAAACAGACACTTAATTTAGCTTGCATAAATGAAACGCGCTGTTAAATGTTAGTTTGAACGGTGCTTTCAGCGTTTACTATCTCTGGAAACGTAAATGACAGCCGTGTATTAAGCAAAAGCTCGCAACCACCAGCGTTTGGACTCGTTTGAATGCGTTTAGACTCGTTTGGTCATGTTTGTACACGCGTGAAGTTCGTCAAACAGTTTTAATGCCTTGTCGGCTCGGCTCGAGGTCGTTACGGACAGGCGTTACAGTGGCTGTTCTTGCAAAGCAAGCAAGCAAGCAAGTAAGCAACGAGCACGGAAACAGACTCTTCGCAGCCACTAGACTCCGTTCGGCGAGAGCTTTAAACGCGACTCCGTTCCATTCCGCTTGAAACGCGCGCGGCTCTGCTACTCGTTATTTCACCGTCCACTTGTCTTCCATCATTAGACCCCGTTCAGTTATTGGTGAATCCCCCCCCCCCCCTCTCTTTCATCCGGTATACATTTGGTTACATGAACAAGTATGAGAAGAATCCAATATGTTTATAGTAACAACTAAAATGGACCATCTGATCATCTTACCGAATTGTTTGTTTGCTTCAAATGCTTGAGATGTTTCTCAAATTGTTCTCAAATGTTTCTCAAATGATTCTTAAATGTGACCCAAAGGTTTCCCAAATGATTCATAAATGTTCCCAAAGGTTTCAAATGTCTCCCAAAGGTTTCAAATGTCTCCTAAAGAACTGAACTGTCTTCCACATGTTTCAAATGCTTTTTAGATGGGTCAAACGTCTCTAGAAAGTTTTCGAAATGTTTCCCTAGTGTTTCAAATATCTCCCAGAGGTTTCAAGTATCTCCCAATGATTTCAAATGTCCTCTAAATGTCTTTCAAATGTTTCCCTAGTGTTTCAAATGTCTCCCAAAGATTTCAAATGTCTCCCAAAGGTTCCAAATGTCTCCCAAAGATTTCAAATGTCTCCCAAAGGTTCCAAATGTCCTCCAAATGTCCTTCAAATGTTTCCCAAAGATTTCAAATGTCTCCCAAAGGTTCCAAATGTCCTCCAAATGTCCTTCAAATGTTTTCCAAAGATTTCAAATGTCCTTCAAATGTTTCCCAAAGGTCTCGAACGTCCTCCATATGTTTCCTTAGTATCCCTCAGACATCCCTTTAATATCCTACCCACACGCACGGACCATTTCATTAAGAACTCGTCATGCAATAAATTACCTAGTACCACCCGGCCGTTATTTTATTTCCGTATACACTGTCTGCTACCTAATAAACGGAACGGCAGGCGAGAAATTAATGGCAGCAGACACTCCGAACTTATTCTAAAACGTTGTGACTCCGGGTAATCTATGGTTATTCGAGAACCACCGGCTGTCAACCGAGTAACGCGACCCGTGTCATGAAATTATGGAGCGTGCTGCTTGACAGCGAGCCGCGCGTCACAATAAAAGTTAAAAAATGCGGAAAACTGACGTGGGTCTAGCAGGTTTGCATATACAAACTTGGCCGCGACGTTTCATATGTAGCAGGGGGAAGGGGGGGCACACTGTGTGTGCGTGTGATTCCTTGCAACTATACGCTGACTGGATAGTGTAGAGCCAGAAGGATCACTCGGACCTTCTTTTGGTTTTCCAGCTGTCTAAAATTTGTTCATTCTCCGCTGCAAAATTTTTATTTCATTGTAAAAAGCGGTGGAATGTTGGAGTATGATTATTTTGGACACTTCATTCTCTCAAGTTGAAAGTATTGACGCAATAAGACTAACAGTAAGATTTTCACCGTTGATTGACAGCATCTACTTTTTAACGAATGATAAAATGGAGAACGTAGGTCCAGAATCAACAGTTAAAATCGTCGAGCGGAACGGTTTGCCCGAATCGCTGTTTTAACAGTGAGGAGGAAAAAGAGTGGAAAATCGTCGGAGCGTGATCAAGATTAAGCGGTCGATCGATGGCAAAGTCCTAATTTCCTTCAATTTCTGGTTTAAAGAGATGCGTGATATTGGCCCGTAAAGAAATCCAATTACGGCCGGCGAAGTTGCTCCGTGAACCGGAGTGTATATACAGTGGCTCACGAAAGTATTTGAACGCCCTTTTTAAATCCGAATAACTCTGTTAAAACTGGACCGAACGACTTCAGTTTTTTTTTGAACAATTACAAGCATTTACCAAATTCCGTGCAAAAAAAATGTTGACAAAAGCTGCAATTGGTAAGAATTACATGAAAGAATGAAAAAAGTACTTTTTGAAACTTTTTTATTCGAGCCCGCAGTGAAAATTTAAAATATTCAAGCATGTGTACAATTAATACATATCTACAGGACGCACATTTGAAATTTTTAATTTTTGTTGAAAAAGTGTCGTTTTTATTTTATCACGTAATTCCTGCCAAATGCAATTCTTTCAAAACCTGTTTTGCGCGTCATTCAATGAATCAATGGTTTTAGTTGCTCAGAAAAAGTCGAGTCGTTTGGTCCAATTTTAAAAAAGTTATTCTGATTTGAAAAGGGCGCTCGAATACTTTCGTGGGCCACTGTACTGTACGGCTACGTACCTACATACACTGCATCAACGATTTTCGATCGGTCGAAGGGAACTAAGGACCGATATAAAAAAGAATAGAAATATCAGCTCTGCTGTTCCGGATTTCCCGGGAAACGATACAATTTTATATTCTGTATACCGCTCCCGGCAAACTTAATTAGAAGAGCCGATGAGGACTTTTAATGGTCGCGACCGAACTTTGGACTCATTGAACCGAAACGTTTTACGAGCTGAGACCGCTCGGGAAATGGATCGGCACCACTGGATGCAAACTTTTTTCGATATTCCTTTGCTTTTTCTCTTTGTTTTGTTTTGCTTTTTGTCCATTCAAAGTTGATCGATAAAGTACTGTCGGAATTAATCGACGCGGAACAAATTCAATCGAGTTGGATAATTCTGATTAGACTGCGGATTGCATGCGTTTATAATCAATCCGATTATGTAAAATTTAAAGTAATAAGAAGGTACGGAAAATAGGCACAGATAAACAAGTTAAAAATCGCGAACTTTACATTTGTCTCCGAAATACCGACCAATAGCAATTCCAAAAAAGTATTTCTTACCTAGCAAACTAGTCCTTCTAACAGCTTATAAAATCTCAAGTCGTTCGGTTCAGTGTTTAAAAAATTATTAGTTTTTAACGAGTGTCCACTTAATTTTGTCCCCCGACTATAAACTTGTAGAACAGGGTCAGGCAGGGGTCAGGCTCCTCAAACGATTGCTTCCCCCACCAATTACTCTTTCATGCAACACGCACTTGCGCCGCGTTCGCTGGTGCCTCGTGTCTTCGTTGACCTAACGTACCTTCGTAACAATACGCGACAGGTGAAGCGCGTCCTTTCTCCATGGCAACGGCGCTTAATGGGAGGGGACAGTGGGCGCTATGGAGGGGACGGTCTCCCACTCTACACTTCCCCTCCTACGAAACTATTCCCCCACGATTCGGTCACGTGGCGCATTTTATCTCTGTCGTGCGTGTATCACAATGTCACGTGACCAGTCCGTTACTGGCAAAGAGAGGACAACATTTTCCCCCTCAATTCGAGTCAATTCCCCTGATCTGGCGACACTGCTGTACACTTCGGTGATGAGATATTGGCCAAGATTTCTCGCGCATGCGCGGCGATTTTCGCCTGTAAAGTAAAAATAGTATTTAGTAAAGTAAAATCTTGATAAAATGGGGTACCTGCAAAATTTTTTTAAATTGTTATCATTTGTTTTGTAGCTCCTTCTCCAACATTAGCTGCTTATAATAAAATATTAACAATAACTTATCGAAAACTCGGAGGACACGTTTCGGAAAAGATTCCGGTACTTTCCCGCCAATATCACTGCCCCACTACCTTCTCCTCAAAATATAGATACGTTACTGTTTTGGGCGCGCATGCGCGAGAAAACTTGGCCGATTTCTCATCACTGGTAGACCTGGTTACTAAACCAGCGATCTTCCAAGGAAAATCGCGAAAGAGCCCGGTTCTCATATTCAGTTTGTGTCGAAGCGAGTATTGCACCGGCGGCTGTTGCAAGTTGCAACCGATCTCCGGCTGCGTTCGGTAAACACTTTCTTGCTTTGGTGCAAAGAGTAGCGATCAAAGGCCCCGCAGTATTGGTCCGGCGAGAGAAGTTTTCCTCCCTCTCGGAAAGGGGCGAGTTACAAACGAAATTAGAGGGAGAGGCGTTCGCGGGGATCCGCGCTTGTTGGAAAGTATCGCGGGAAAACTCTTTGACGAATCTCCGATGTTTCATCGGGCACCGTCGTCTTTTATCGCGTTGCATGCAGGGAAAACGTCGGGCGCGGTTGGTTTTCCCGCGCAGAACGGGCTTCTGTTTTATCGCGTCGTAAAAACCTTCACTTATCCTCGACAAGCAAAACCCACCGCCGCTGCTGGTCTATCTCGATGTCTGTACAGTGGCTACAGAAAGTATTCCAACGCTAAACTCACCATTTCCGCGAAATTGTTTGCGTTTAACCCTGGAGCGGGTCACAAAAGTGTTGGGTTATTGCAATAGCCACGATAGGTTTTTGACGTATGGTGTTATTCTTGTAACAGTGGGATTGAAACATTTATTTTGTCATACAGACTGTTCGAAAAATGTTGTCCTTCCTGAAAGAGGTGATCCCCGAGGTTGTTTGAAATAACTTTTTGCTTTGCAAAAATGTTCTCCGCCGCTTCGTTCAGGAGTTACTACAGAAAAACGCGGGCCAATCAGAGCGCGGCTACTACGGACGGATTCCGGCTCGGCCAGTGGTTACGCCGCGCTCACCGGTAGCCGCGCTCTGATTGGTTCGCGTTTTTCGTTAATAACTCCCGAACAAAGCTACAGAGAAGATTATCGTAAAGGAAAATGTTGCTCGAAATGACCTCGGGAATCACACTTTCCATGTTTACTTCGAAAACATTTTTGGTTTTCAGATGAAAATTGTGGAAGTTTAAGGGCCCGAGAGAGTCGCGTGACTTTTTAATTAATAATTTCCATTCACAGCCTACAGACTTAAGATCCGTCTTGGTCTTGATCC
Source organism: Halictus rubicundus (assembly GCF_050948215.1). NCBI lineage: Eukaryota > Metazoa > Arthropoda > Insecta > Hymenoptera > Halictidae > Halictus > Halictus rubicundus. Next base: position 13,287,580 of record NC_135155.1, on the reverse strand, counting down.
GACGGGTCTTAAGTCTGTGACTAAACCTGTCACATTTTTTGCTTTGTATTATCGATATTATGAATTCTGACGCCAGAAACGTGCTTCAAGTTTTTCGCTTTATTTCGCAGAGAATCAAGGCAAAATATAGCTCAATTTGTAGCCGGAGATATTTTCTAGTGCGCACTGTTCTCGATTTCATCGAGAAACTCAACCAATGGCATAAAAATGCTTGGATTCCACGGCATGCGCGTCGTCAATTTTTGGCCTACTTCTAACGCTTATGTTACCAAATATCTGCATAATCTCGGCAGCTGCTGACCAGCGACAAAATATTCTTATATAAGGACGAAAACTTGAGGAACGTGAAACCATTTTTTGACGGTAATGTAGTCACTCTACCTTATCAAGAATCTACGTAGACAGGACCCTTAGCTGTTTTTCTAAAGAGCGTCGCATGGCAATGGCTGGCAAACCTTTCCTGTTCCGCATTTTCCCACGAGAATTTTGCAATTTGTAGTTGGAAGTTCACATTTTCGAATGTACACAACGGTTTGGAAAGAAAAAATTTCCTCGTCCTAAAAAAGAAATGTAATTCACCGTAATTTTGTGTGTTCCATGTGACCCCTTAAGGGAAAACCTTCCACGAGATATCCCCTGCGTGCGAATCGCCGCAGATTCTTCGCCAGCCGCGATTTATCGGCGAAAGTTTTGTTTAGAAAAGTTGTTCGCAGCGAAACCGGGGTGAGATCTGCACGATTACACGCGACCTCTATTTCCTCGCCCGTATTTTCAGTCTAGAGGGAACTTCTATCTGCTCTCTCTTCCTCTCTTTCTCTCTCACTCTCTCTCTCTCTCGGGTTATCTCTCGCATCTCGTCGGTCGAATTAAATCACGGGCCCGATCGTTTCATTAAAAACGCAGCGAGCCTAATGGATCCCGCGCAAATATTTCAGTGGCGCCGTGGAAATTGGAGCGCCGACGATCCGTCGGACCACCGACACCACCAATAATCCGCGAAAAAAGTCGGAATGTGGTCTTTGTTCGATTCAACGCGAAAAATCGGTTCTGCCTCGGCCACTGAAAATCTGCAAAAATTTGCAAAAATCTGCAAAAATCCGAACGTTGCAAACCAGTCTAAAATTGAAACGTATCTGTTCCATGCTGGTTGATGATCGGGGAGAAATAGTTGAATATTTTCCCTAGCAACCGTTTTTATCACAAACGTATAAAATCCGTAGTTTAATTATAATCGATCAATATTCGCTGCTGAAATGGAAGGAGATATTTCACAGCATAATAAAAAAATATATGGCACTTTTTAACATTAAAATTCGTTAAAATTCCTCGTCGAATTATTTTCCCAACAATTATTTGTTTTAATGGTGATTTATTGATTTATTGGGAATGTATTCTTTTCCACACACGCGTACGATCAATGTTTCAACTGCGTGTTCGAGTAATAAATAATTTTCGTGTTGGTATATCAATTTCATTTGTCAGTGAAAGAAACGACAATTATTATATTTTACACAATTATACGTACCACGTATATCAGCTATTAATTGCAAGGATTCGAGGATTATTTTTGGGACAGTTTGTTGGGAATGTTTCGGGCATTCATGGCGATTCCGAGTTGTTTAAATCTTGATTTGCGACAAATGTGCGCCGCCTCTATTTTCCCCGGCGATCGACGCTATTTAAAAAAGACTGCTCTCTTCAAATTGAATTTCCCCCCTCTGGAAAAATTCGATTTCCCTTGCTAAGAACCGAATTTCCTACTCGATTCCCGGCTGCCGGTCCCCGCGTTCCAGTTAGGCGAGCAATTTTACAGGTGGCACACGCTTAGGGGAAGGAATCACGTTGCGAAAACGCTCCGGGCGTCTCGTTACATCTTGCGATTAACGATCCTGAAGTCGATCCTTGGGAAATATCATATTTTTCCGCTTAACCGAATCAGGATTTTAGAAAAACCTTTTCTGTACACCGATCCAGATCGATGCTGCAGTTGAACGGTGCAGAATTGATTTAATCACAATTTTATCGAACAGAAAATTGCATAAGAATCTTCACTGTATACTGATTCGATTCAACACTCTCATTGAGGACCGCAGATATGATTTAAAGAACGTCTTATTAAACTTTGTATGAATTTTTATTGTAAATCAATTCCATGGTTACAGTTCAAAAATACAGAGCCAATTTAGTAGAAATTTGGCAAGAACTTTTACTGCATATTAATATTTATACGAAATCAATACACAATATTTTATAAGAATTTTCACATTATGTTGATTCGATTTAATAGTGCAACGAAGGATGGTAGATTTTATTCAATTATGATTTCTGTATCGATTTGACTCACAATCAATGAATTGCTACACAATTGAATCGAACAAAAATTTTATACTAAAACTGAAATTTAATAAAATGTGGTAATCAAGGAATGTAGGAATGAATTGATAAATATTGTGTTGAACAAAAAAGGTTGTAATCATCTTTATGTATTCATCTAATGCAATTAGAGAGTGTAGGATTGATTTAATAATGCAAGAATCTTTACTGTTGACTTCATTGAATGCTGTTATTGAAGTTCGTAGAATCGATTCAAGTCAGTGGAGCATGATTTCCATGTACGTGTCGCAAGTTGATCATTCTTTCTATCCACGAACACGCCATCCTAGTGTTCCAACCCCTCGCAGCCTTCACCCATATTGCGTTCGACCGAGTTCATGCGAGTTCTCGTTGGTCGAACGAGGGAAACGAACTCGATCCACGAGTCTTCGTGTTTACAGGCTAATCCCAGAAACTGGGCGACTACCTGTGAACCTAAGTGGAGCGAGAATGGTGTTAGGCGATTGAGAATCCTCGGCAGACCTAACCCGTACCTGTTTTGTCCGATACCGTCTCGTTCAGAACACTATCACGACCTCGCTCGACACCATTGTCTTTCTGTATCGAACGATCAAGAGAAGAATTTAGCGCTAGGTTTACAGAGCACTACCACTGATTATTTTACATTACTTTATGAAAATAACAAGAATCTGTCCAGCCACAATTCTAGCCATTTTTGTTATAATATATACCCAAAGCAATAAAGGGTCTAGCCGGATTAAGGTAGTAAAAAATTCAGCCGATTTTGACCGGACATGACGCGTTTCATAGCTTACCTAGAATGAACCCTTTCTACCAAGTTGTAACCCTATACCTCGCCTGCAAGGGTAGTTGCAGGGAGAAAATTAAAATCGAGTTTTTACCCAATTTTCCCCAGTTAATCGCATCTAAAAATTCGACCAAAAATCTGACACATTCAGCGCATCGAACCACATATTCGAGAATTTTTTCCGATTTTTTAGTTTGGAACTCTGGTTGTAAAAAATGGAAAATCGGAAAAAAATTCGAGAAAATACGGATCAACTTGAAAATAAATTTCATAATAAAGTATTGTCAACAACACTATCTCCAATTTTTGTCATATTTTTAGCTAAGGTGCGACATAGTTAAAAAAAAAAATAAAAACCAATTTTTTCGACAATTTTTTGTGGGGAAGGTACATCTTTCACTCCCGAAGAATTTTTCCGGTCACCTTCTTCCTAAAATCCAACACATCGCGGAAAATCGTCCCGAGAATTTCTCGAGCGATTATCACTTCCCCTCCCCGTACGTTGTATACGACTGCAGAGTGCTCTTCCTCCTCGGTCACCGATAAAGAAAATAAACCGTTTCCTCTATCGAGTAGCTCAGCCCCAACCCGGCAAGCCGAACCCCTTGCTCTCCACTCTTTACGAGCTGCTTTTTCGCTCGGTGCCGGGGCCATTTAAATAATCAACCGGAAGAGTCTCTTCGCCTTTCTCCTCTCTTTTTCATTTGTCTCCGACCGTGTGTTTCTCCGTCTCGCTCTTGCCCGCGAGGTCCTCGCCGTGTATCCTCCGTTTCGAGTCTCTGTCAGTTCTTTTATTGCAACCTCTCCTCTTTCCCCCGTTTTCCCTCTTTTTCCCTCTTTCCGCTAGACTCTTCTCTCCTCGTCTCGCCTCGGGGTTTCTCGATAACGAGAAATTTATGCGAAGCTACGATAAATCCATCGTCGAGTTCGTTAACTGTTTCCCCCAGTGGGTTCTCGATTGTTTGCATTTTTCGTATTTACGGTCGCGCGAATTATGGCTCTCCGTCGAAAGCACCGGGAAACATTTCGAGAAACTTTCAATAACGGTTTTTCGTTAGCGTGCGACGAGTGGATCTCGAGAGGATCGCGAGAATGTTGAACCTCGGAAGTGTTTTCCTCAGTCCCTGTTTACGATATCGTAGTGCGTCGAAGTGGGTATAGTAACCGCATGTCAGCTTCATTTTATGGAATTTTTTCGAAATTTTAGCTTAACCATTGAGGCTAGAAATAAATAATTTATACATTAGCTGTCGTTTCTAACAGCTACCTTGAATCAGAACTCTTAATTTTGCAAGTACGTTTCTCGGCTACTGCTCGCGATATTCGAATGAACCGAAAAGGGTATAGTAAGTGCACATTAGCTTCATCTCATACATTTTTTCCAAATTTTTAAAACAACCATCAAGGGTGGAAACAAATAATTTATTCCTCCGGTGTCATTCTCGCGGTTCAGTCGCCGTAGATAAACAGTTAACTATGTTTCCTTCAACAATTTTATTTGAACTACACCAATTTAACAGTTTCAAGTAAAAGATTCGCACAAAGGATCTTAAACATCGAAGCCTCTAAATACCTTGGTTACCAACATAAGAATTCAGACGCGTGTGCCGGGGATAAACAGAAATGTACGGAAACCAGCATCGTCGATCATGCCAATCGCGCGGTCGGTGTATTATTAACTAAAAGTTCGCAGTTACAACGTACACAGAGATCGAACAGAGTCGGATAGCCGAGGGACGCGTGAATTGCAGTCGATGTTTGCTCTCAGGGAAATCCGAGGAGAGTGTATCGAAGCCAATTACACGGGGGCAAGCTTTCCGAACGTACCGACGATAATTCCTCGACCACCCCCGCGCGCAACCCCTGATCCCCTAACAGGAGTAGCAGAGCAGGATAGTAGTTGCGTTCGGAAGCGCTTGCTAGCCTGCGGTCGATGAAAGTAAACTTCTGGCTGGATAGTCGGCTGCGCAAACTTCCACGGTGAGAGAGAAAGAGAAATATAGAAATAGAGAGATGGGGGAGAGCGAGAGAGAGACAGAGAGAGAGAGAGAGCCGTATCTCTGTCATTAATACGCGATGCTGGTTCATCGCGGGCCCCCTCGGCGATCTCCATCGTACCTGCTATTTTATTTTCGGCTTTGCGCACCGTTTCTACCTCTGCCACCCCTGACCTCTCATCCCCCACCTATGACACCCCCGAACTCTCGCCCCCCGTCGAATAACTGGCCGGAGTTAATAATTAGAACGTTACGCCGTACTGTGCGTCACGGTGCTGCGCGAAGGGGTGAATGAAATTCAATTTTCCGAGTATTTAACACCTTTTCGAAAAGGGACACGCATGTACGCAGTGCATACAAAAAGTATTCGAACGCTTTTCCCAGACTCGTGTAGGGTGGTCGTAATTTAACGAATTTCGAGAAAAAATGTTGGGAGAGTTCGATGTTGTGCAATCGAATAAAAATATTTTTAAATTCTACAGAAATGTACTCTTCGGTGATGCGGATTTAACGATTCGTTCGTCCACTGCACTTGCAACATGGTTGCGGTCACGCGTCCGTTTTGAGCTCTCGAAGGGGTAAAGAGAGAGAAAGAGACAGAGGGGGGGAGGGAGGGTCGTCGTAATTTTTGCGAAACAGGGAACGAGGAACGGTATTTATGCGAAGACTTTCCGGTGCACGTGCACGTACCGGTGCATGCTGCAGCTGCACACACGTGCGCCCCGGCGCGGGCACGTGACACAGAGAGGAGAGCCTCGACTCTTCTCCCTAACTCCCTCGCTCTGTTCCCTGTCTCGTGCATTATGCAAAACGCGAGTGCACTTAGCCGCGCTTACGCACGCGCACGCACGCGAGAAAGTAACGGAGAGAAAGGGAGAGAGAATGCGCGTTCACCTCGAAATTATGCATGTCTCCTTCGGCTGCCGGCCGCGAGAAGCGCGAGAAAAATATGCACCGTGAGAGAACTGCAACCCATGAATAAGTGAACCGGCCCATCGGCTGAGATGGAATCGTTAAACAGAAAGCGGACCGATATGAATTTTCCATCGAACCAAGAACCACCGCGGTATCGACGGCCTCGTATTTCCCTTCGCACTTTATTTCGCCGACGTCTTTCCTCTCGCGAATTTTCGGTACCGAGTGCAAAGTACATCGCGATACGTCTTTCCTAAAATTTTGCTCGGTAACGTTGTCATTAAACCTACCGAGAATTAAGGGCTCGGTTTTCGTAGATTTGTGATAAGGTAGAGTGCCTACGTTACCGACAAAAAATGGTTTCACGTGCCTCAAGTTTTCGTCCTTATATAAGAATATTTTGTCGCTGGTAAACGGCTCATTCGAGAGAGGAAGGATCAATCTAGTGCGCGCTGGTCAGCAGCTGCCGAGATTATGCAGATATTTGGTAATATAAGCGTTAGAAGTAGGCCAAAAATTGACGATGCGCATGCCGTGGAATCCAAGCATTTCTACGCCATTGGATGAGTTTTCTGAATGAAATCGAGAGCAGCGCGCACTAGAAAATATCTCCAGCTACAAACTGAGCTATATTTTGCCTTGATTCTCTGCGAAATAAAGCGAAAAACTTGAAGCACGTTTCTGGCGTCAGAATTCAAAATGTCGATGATACAGAGCAAAAAATGTGACAAGTTTAGTCACAGACTTAGGACCCGTTGGATCAAGACCAAGACGGATCTTAAGTCTGAAGGCTGTGAATGGAAATTATTAATTAAAAAGTCACGCGACTGTCCCGGCCCCTTAAACTTCCACAATTTTCATCTGAAAACCAAAAATGTTTTCGAAGTAGACCTGGAAAGTGTGATTCCCGAGGTCATTTCGAGCAACATTTTCCTTTACGATAATCTTCTCTGTAGCTTTGTTCGGGAGTTATTAACGAAAAACGCGAACCAATCAGAGCGTGGCTACCTGTGAGCGCGGCGTAGCCACTGGCCGAGCCGGAATCCGTCCGCAGTAGCCGCGCTCTGATTGGCCCGCGTTTTTCGGTAATAACTCCTGAACGAAGCGGCGGAGAACATTTCTGCAAAGCAAAAAGTTATTTCAAATAACCTCAGGGATCACCTTTTTCAGGAAGGACAACATTTTTAGAACACTCTGTATGACAAAATAAATGTTTCAATCCCACTGTTACAAGAATAACACCATACGTCAAAAACCTATCATGGCTATTGCAATAACCCAACACTTTTGTGACCCGCCCCAGGGTTAAGCGCAAACAATTTCGCGGAAATGGTGAGTTTAGCTCAACTAACTGTGAAAATTGTGTCCCTGCTAGTCCTAGGTTATTCGGCCGCGCACTATAACTAAATCAACGTACATGGGATTTCTCGTTTAGTATCGATTTCGCAACGAGAATATAATAGTCTGTACGGATAATCGAGGTTCTGCTATATCGTGGATGAAACAAGTAAATGTGCTTCGAACTGTGTCACGTTTGGACTCATTGTGACCAGCAAAATGCCGCGAATATTATGGCAAATGTGGTTAATAGCAAACAGTTGTTCATCGTGTCCCAAGCATGGGAAATTGACAATCTCAATGCAGATGTTTATTCGCGACAGATCGAGACAATACAGCAGCTGCTCGAGCTCGTAATTTTCGAACGCATTCCTCTTGCAGTTTCGCTCGCTGCAACGATGCAAATAAACAAAAATCTGCTCGTTGCGCGCACATTACGGCCAGGGTTTTCAATGAAATTTCCAGCGGAATCGTTTGAACTTCGCAACGACCGAGGACACAGCGCTCTCGCGTGCTCGTCAAACTTCCGTGAATCGCGGGGTTCGTCGCCGGTCCTCTTTTAATTAGAAAACTACAGAGGAAAAAATGGGGGACCGAGGACAGGTATGTTCGCCGGCTTTTATTTTTCATAAGCGCGAGAACGACTCCAGAGAAAAGCTCGGTCTCTCTGAAAAGCACAGGAATCTCCGTTCCGCTCCGTTATTTCGCATTGAAACTGCAATTTTCTACTGTGACACGTTGCCGTCGAACCCGTGCGCGATTCTCCTGGGAATTGTGGGGAATTAATTGGGGAACAATGCTGTAAAAGATGCCAGTAAAAGGTAGGATGATTTATTAGAGGTGAGCCTTTGCTTTTAGCCACTCGTATGCTTTGACTCGATTTTTTTTTATGTTAGAAGAATTTCACTCGACCTGTTATTTTCAAATTAGGTTAAATGATAATAGGACTCCTTCTTGATGTACGGTTAAAATTTTCAGTTGTTCGGCCCGGTACTTCTTCCGTAATTATTCCAATCAGCGGTGAAGGATTGTTTCGAGAAAAATGCATTTCAAGTTCGAACTTCGCTTCACTAGTTAATAACTTTGAAAATGTGACGTGTTGCAACTTAAAATTTTACGGAGACATTCCCAGAAACGTAAACTACAAGATCATATAAGAAAAATCAATTTTGATTACCCACCCAAAAAAGATTTTTTGAATTTTCTCATCGTCAGTGCGACAAATTTCAATTTTCCAGTTTCGATCTCGTGTACCTAATTAATTTGATTTTCTGTAATTCGTTTGTTTGTATTGTTCCACCCGTGCTTGCCTCGCTAATCCCTAGACTGCAGGCCCGCATGCAAAATGAAAATTGTTCACCTCGACTGCAGCAAGCAGGGATTAAATATAAATTTATTTTCACTCTTAATGATTTCAATGGGACGACAATACACGTAACAGCGTTTTTAATTATTGTTCTGTGTTCCATCTACTGATTTTTATTTAAACTACATAAAATCCACCGTCTATTCATGATTAATGTGAAGCAAAGACTGTCTCGTTAAAACGTCTGTTATGAAATGAAATAAAACAGGTGTCTTTACCTGGCTCGTCCTCCGGGATCGCGTCATGGTGTGAAGCCGGAAATCGATGAACGTCATCTATTAATGCCGAAAACGATGTCGTGAATTACGAGCGAGGCTTCCGATATAACTTTGCAGAACATTGAGGGGAGTTAGGTGTGCGTGCACTCGGACTCGGCCGAGAAAAAATCGATAGCAGACAAGTATTTATAAAACTGTGACCAACGAATCCGAGCAACATTATCAATGCATGTTCGGGCCACGGCGATATTTATTCTTATCGGTGCCGCGGGGTTGTGCTTAATAATTTCTGTACCGTGACCGATTTAACTTTCGACCGAATACACGAATAGGTACACGATTCGCTAATAAGCTCGCGTTCCTTCTTGCGAAACTCGAGCGTTGTTTATTTTGGAGAAAAATTTGTATTTGTATGACCATTTTCTGCGCCGAAAAGTAACGCTTTTAAATTTTTACGAGAAGTTCGCACATTTTGTCTTGTTTTTGTGGATTTTCGTCGAAGAAATTGGTTAACGGAGGGGTCGATAGAAGAAAATCGTGGAAACTCGCATCGGCAACGGTGAAACGTGATTTGCAGGTGTTGAGGGTAACGATTTCAGTCAATTAGGTCTCGGAAAACAAAACGAGCGGAACGATCCGCCGGATAATCAATTGGTTTCTATCACTGGCGAGAAGAGAACAGAGGGTCGCGTAGGCGATCGACGCGATCGATTTCGCTCTTGTTCGCGACTGCGAAACGATCGAGAACTCGGTCAACGGTCGGATAATTGAAACGTTCCCGCGATTCTGTTCCGCGTGCGAGCCGGTTTCCACCGGAACGATAAGCTGTCGGAGCAATTAACAATTGGGGAACGCGGATTCCGAACCAGAATTGCTCCGTCACCCTCGGTTGCAGGGTGGGAGTGAAGTTGTTGCTGGAAAATGCGTTATTGTGTGGGAGTGACACATGATAGAGGGGTCTAATTAGGCTTAAATGATAGAGGAGACTTCCACGACTATAATACTATACATAATTATTTGATTATCTGGTTTTAAATAGGTGTAAATAATTTTCAAAGTTTAAAGATCGAGCATTGGGAGGAAACTAATCGTATAATGAAAAATTGGGTATCACGTGAGATCAACAAATGCTACAGAGTTCTATTTAGGCTTAAAAGATAGGGGACAGTTCCTCGAACACAACAGTATACCCAATTATCAAATTACGTTATTCTGTTCGCATATAAAAATTCACTGAATTTTAAAAAATCCCTAATCCCATACGACTGGTCACAAAACCAGTTTTCAATTAATTACACATTTCCCATCACTACTAATTTCGGCCCACCCACGAAACGCATATCCAAGAATCCGTATGCACTTTTCCCGCGGATTCCATATTATTATTATTATTATTGATCCGCTTGGAAGTCGAAACAAGTCAAGAAATGGCTGCCCACGGTTCGGCCTTCCGCGCATTTATTTTCCCCATTGGGTCTGCTTGCTCACCGTTCTGTTGTTCTTTTTCTGTTGCAGGTGAGTCCCATCTGTTTTCGTAAATATTTGCCGAGGCTGTTTGCCCCGGTGCCGGTAACGCAAGGTAGGAGTCGAAATGGCGGAACTGCGTTTCGCTGTGGACACAGACGTCTGCCCCGTAAAATCGTCAACAGGGCGAACCCGTCTGAGAGGTTTTCCACTGGAGGAAACTCTCTTCCGCGATTGTTTCCGCGCGCTATTTTCTTTCGCCCACCGGACGCGCGAGCTCTGCAATTCTGCGAGGATTCGCAAAGACACGGGAACCCGCGGATCCGTTCAAGCCTGGGACAGAAATCAACTTTTCATTTCTGGAGTGCTTTGCTCCGAAGAAAGTCTGCTCCCCTTGAACAAAAACCTGAACCGTTGCAAACAGTTTGATGATGGTCATATTTGTCTCCTTTTGTGCAGTGAAGTAGGCTATCTAAACGTTTTTAATAAACATTCTGTTGTTTTCAACTGGTTGAAGTCCACCACGTTGTTAGCAGTGACAGAGTATCGAAGCTTGATGAGGATCGTTCAGTGAAAAATTAGGTATTGCGCGATTACTATAGACGGTAGAAGGTTCTAACTAGGCTTACATGATAGAGGAGACTTTTTCAAATATAGAGGGATACATAGTTGTTGATTTATGTGGCTTCGAGTAGCTGTAAATAATTGTTAAACTGTAAAATTGCATGTTTTCGATGGAAGCGGATCGTTTAGTGAAAAATTAGGTATTACGTGAATATTAGAGACGCTAGAATGTTGCAATTGGGCTTAAATGATAGTGGACAGTTCCCCGAATGTATCAGTATATGAAATTATTAAATGATGTGCTCCTGAATTGGCATAACAGGCTGTCAAAGTTGAAAGAAACATTAACACGAAGTGTGCTTCGATTATAAGACGAAGAAATTACGTGCAGCCATGTTCCGAAAATTAGGTATTGCACGAATACTACGAACGCTACAAAGTTCTAACCAGACTCAAACGATGAAGGACGGTTCACCGAATTTAATCGTCTACAAAATTATTAAATTTGTTTGTTCTAAATTCGCGTAACTGGCTGGCGGAGTTCAAAGGAGCAATATCACATTCAACGGGAGCAGAATATTTAAAATTGAACGCTTCACTGCATATTCTGAGAAAACCAAAAATGCTAGAAAATTCTATCCGGCCTTAACAGATAGAGAAGAGATCCCCGAAGATAACAATACACTTATTTATCAAATCACGCAGTTCTTAATCGATACAAATAATTTTCAAACTTTAAAGTCCGAAGCTGTGCACTAGGAAAGAGTATGTTCAGGAAACCGAAAGATTTATATTGCTATAGTTGAATCACTAAATGATTCATATGTTCCGGGGTCCCAGTCTCATTTTATTCATTACAATCTCAGTGAATTGTCAATGTACCACTGAGAAATAAAATAGGGGACACTATTTTTTTGGCGCCGCAAAGACCGCAGAATTCCGTGGCCAAAAATCGTGCGTCTGTCAGGATTCTCGGTTCGGCTCTCAAAGGCTCGGAAAGGCGGTCGTGTTTATTACAGTGTCGTCATCTCGAAGCTAACTAATTTTGAGCTGGCGGACCGTTCGCAAGAATTTAATTTCCACGCGGTGCTCCATTCCGTGCCGGCCAGCAACTTAATATTTGCATTGAGGTCTAAATTCAGAGGGTCCCTCTTTCCTCTTCTCTCTCTCTCTCTCTCTCTCTCTCTCTCTCTCTCTCTCTCTCTCTCTCTCTCTCTCTTTCCCCCTTCTCACTCGGAAACACAGTCGCGATCCAAGTTAATCACGGGTCTGCCAGGGGAAAAAGAACCAGGATATTTCAGTTTGGACGTTTCACGGCTTTCGGCGGCGAGCTCTCCTCGTTCGCCTAATCGCGAGTCTCGCAATTAGCGTTGCCGCGATTATCCCTCTTGAATGAATGCCTCCGACGCCCAAGTTTTATTATCGTTATTTCGCAGACCAGCCCAGCTCAACCGATCCTCCGCGAAGCTTTTTCGTGTTCGCTGAAAGAGTAGTTATTCCGAATTAATAATGAAGATGCGGACACTGTTTCATTAGCGAGTTCGGAGTAATGATTTATTTCTGCGTTGCCCTGCTTTCATTACAATTTTATGTCGCGCTGCTTCCAATCAATGTTTTCGTTCATTTCCATCGAATCTATTTTGATGTTGCTTCGATTCGAATTTATTTTTATGTTGCTATGCTTTCGATCCATTTTTGCGTTCAACTCTAATTGAAACTGTTCAAAATTCTCGGTTTCTTTCTCGAATTTCGTCTATCTCATGAACTGTTGCAAAAATAAAATTAGGAGAATCATAATAGACGACTTTTTCTTATCAGTTCGGATAAAAGAGGTTTTACTGTATCCTGTATTAAAGCCGGAAATATGCTCCGAATTGCGTCATGTTGGTACTCATTTTAGTTAGAAAAGCGCCGCCTGTGTGTAGATAAAAGTGTCACAGAAGAATAATTAACAGCAACAAAAATATTTAACAATAAAGCACTCCAGAATAGGTGTGAACGCATTAGTGCGTTATGAACACTTGGAGCTGAAGGGCGTGTAATGAGAGTTTAGGTGCGGATTAACGGTGAAGGGGGAGGGTTCGAGGGTTAAAGAAGACCTCTCGAAGGGCAAGGTTGTTCCCTCCGTTCGTTGATTCTTGTTGATTCGATCGAGGGTAGCTAGAGTCCATGAATGAAACAGGCTCGACGAGTATACGCACCCACGCACACCCCCGTCGAGCCTGTCCCGAGCACGCATCCGCAAACGCACGCGAATTAGGTCGAGGGTTGTCCCGGACCTTGCTCAACTTGATTGCGATGATAATTAACAACAGACGATCGGCCGAAATTCGAATTTAATAAGTCAAATAATCGCAAAGTTGAATTTCCAACTCCAGTCGATTTTTGTGCCTCAACTGTGACGCTCGCATGATTCTTGCACGGAATGATAGTACAGACTTTCCCGAATGCAACGATATTTCTTTTTGTTCATAACAATTTCCTCCGAATTTCCAATGAAATATTCTCCGGAGCCGACGAATCTACCAGTAAAGTAAAGGAAAGAAAAGAATCGTAAATATTTACCAGATATCCGGTGCGGGGAAGGTTTATCGCTTTATTAGCTAATTAACTTTGTTGCCGGGGCGCTTACAAGAAATTGCGACTGGTGAAAAATTCCAGAATTCGCCGAGAGTTTTCCCCCCGACTTTCCCGCAATTAGAACTCGCAATCTCTCGCGCCAACTCTCTCTCTCTCTCCCTCTCCAATTACAAACAGGAAAACTGTGCTAATAAAGATCAAACGATTGGGAATTTCGCCGCGGCGTGCCATCGTGAACAACAGTTCTACAGTCCCCCGTTATTTAGCCGGTTAATTAGGCTAGCGGATAAAAAAGAGCCATGAAATATCGGCGGCAGTTACCTTTATAGACGACGAATAACTTTTGGGTAATTGTGCGCGACACGTGTTCCCGCGAGAGAGAGAGAGAGAGAGAGAGAGAGAGAGAGAGAGAACGTTTTGCTTCGTGACACTGCGTCCGACAGTCGGCTAAGCTTTCCTCGATATTTCTCTCTCTCTCTCTCTCTCTCTCTCACTCTCAGGAAGTAGGCTACTTTGATAGACGCTGTATTAGGTCGCTGCAGAAGTTTCGCGCGCCAAACTACGTCTTCGACAAACTCGATTCTTGCGACCGGTTTGCCGACTTCAAAGGACGCATTTTCCACCGGCGCCGACAACAAGAAGCGTCGTTACGAGAGCCCCCGCCGAACAATTAGCACTCGTGATTTTTCAAAATTTTCACTCGTTTTTTAACGAAGCTGAAACGCCACTGAACACAGAGACGTTCGCATTTGATAACAATTCGGATGTCTAACAACGGATCGTGCACCGGTTGCAATAAAGCGTTTCGATGTTTTAGAATTTTCTGTGCTCCGATTGTGGAGGCTACACTAACGATTCTATAGACTGGCCTGAATGGAATCGCGTATTTTCTATAACAGAATAAATGCCTCGAAACGTTTCAAAAATGTCCGGAACGAGGGAACCAATTTTTTCGGATATTCGTTACAGCGGTATGCTTTTGGGGTAATTGTTGAAACAAGCATAACAGATTCGTCTGTGAAAGTTCATTGTAATTGCACACTTCACCAAACTTCATCTATTCTGTGATATTCGAAAGTGATGGACTTTTTGAGAACAACATAAATTCATCAGACATCACCACCGCTAAATGTTCATTTTCAAAAATTCCATTAATCCTTTTCACCCCTATGCCTACTCCACATTTCCAAATTGGAATATGCAATAGGGTAAGGGACAGCATAGGGGGTACCAATTACTGTGCCTATATTAATTACACTTATTTTTAAAGCATATGGAATACTGGAAAAGAGATATATAACATCTATATTAACTTATTTTAATGAAAAATTTAATATCTCTTTTTCAATATTGACTATGCTTTAAAAGCAAGTATAATTAATTTATGCACAGTAATTGGTACCCCCGCTGTAATTGTTCGATCAAGTTTCAATCTAATGACCGAACAAGAATTGCTTAAAGTTAGTGTCAACCTGGAAGCAATCTTTCGAAGTACAGTGAATTCTCGATATACGTGTTGATATACTAACAACACAGGTCTTGCCAGCGACATATATCGTCCAGGAGACATACCCGAGCCGTGTTATGTTTACAATCTTCGGCGTCCGAGGCCTCCCGAGCTTCGAGGCCCCTCACGAAGTATACCCCGCGGTAGTGAGGATAATTCCACGACGTTTACCATCCAGGTCTTGGCGACATATATAGAAAAATCACTGTACATTTAGAACAGAGCTCTTAAAACGACAGGGGGTTCGAAACAATCCCGAGAAAAATGATTCACAGGGTTGATTTGAAAATTCTCAGAATTGCTGGACGCAGATTCGCTAAAACTCGGCATAGAGAAAAAAACACATTTCCCGACAAACGAGCATGCACACGATCTCAAATAAAACCCCGGAAACGAAAATGCTCATACACGTAGAGTTAATTTGGAGATTGCCTCGAAACGGCTGGCCTCGTAAAAATCGACAAAAATCGCCAGGAATAAAATAAGGAAATTCCCATAAGCCAAACATCGAAATCATCAGTTTCCGGACCACCATGCGCCACGTTCCCTCCACCCATGGTGGGGGTAGGAGTCTAGCAAGTAAGGGTGGTTGAACGGGGGGTTGATGCGCCAGCCAGAGCCAGCAGAGTCAGAGCAGAGGCACAGGCACACGCCACAGGGGGCGTTCGAGGGTTTGCGAGGGGTTTAGAGGTTGCGAGGGGGATGGTGGGTATCCCGACAGGGTTGAAAGGAGGGTGGAAAAGGCGCATGCCAGTTGTGCCGTCGCCGCGTTCCGTGTCGGCCAGCCTGGGTCGTCGTCCCGGGTGCATCTCGTTGCATCTTCCGCGAATTCTATCCCGGTTTGTGTGGTTCTCAGTGTTCCGGTGTGTCCCGACCGAACAGGATACCACCTCGAAGAGCGACGATGCGAATTTCTTTTTCTTCTCTTCGTTCTCTCGTTCGTTTCCGGCGTTTTGGAATTGTTCGAAGTGGGAAGGAAAGTTTGCGGGAGCGGCTCGCGATGACGCGACGAGTGCATCGACAGTGAGCCGGCCAGCATTTTCGCGGCGCCGATCGATTTTCTTTTCGACAATTAGCGGTGTGCGGCTTCTCGGTGAAGGGCATCGACCCTGCTGCTTGCTTTGCCGGCGTCTTTATTCGTCCGATTCAGACTGGGTCCTTCTCGTTCCTTGGCTCCGATTCGTCGGGGCGAGCCCGCCCTGAACAGACGCCTCGCGATTCACGTGCGCCGGCTATATCCTCCTCCTGCTATACTGATGCTATACTGATGCCTGTTTGCTCTTGATGAAGAGATGGCAGAGCGTTGGAGGATCTGCTGCCCGAGAATCGAGCTCGAGGATTTTTTGGAGAGGATGCGGGAGTTGCATTGTGAAAGGTTTGTTGTGGTTATAGAATTGTTAGAGAGGTGCGAGAGGGTTGAAGATGTTTGGTTTTTCAGGGTGTTCGGGGAGAATAAATTGTCAGAAGTACGTGTAATAGTAGTAAGCAATCGATTGTGGAGGGGGTAGGAAAAGAAAGACTGAAGATTAATTATTGGAAGTAAATATTGAATATATGAAAATGGTATGGTTAAAGGAGAAATGTGGAGAGGGTTGGAACACGTTTGGGGATGAACAAGACAATTTTTGTGAAGGGTTGTTTGCTGCAGTAAGAGGTAGCAAATGGAATTTGAGAATAAATTGTTACAATTAGGTGATTTAGCATTGAGGGATTATTTGTGACTGGAGTTTCAAAATTATTCGCAACAAGACTGCCAGTGTTTGTTTGAGAAGGCTGCTGTTTCAGCTATGTTTATTGAGAAATAAATATCTAGATGCTTTATATGAATATTAACTACGGTTGTGTTTGGAAGGGGTTGATATTTGTTTAAGATGGAGAGATTATTACAATTTTGATGAATTACATGTTCTTATAGTTACTTATCGGAGGAAGCAGAATAAATTAGCAAAAATATAAGAACTGTGAGTGATTAATTAGGAAGGGGGCTGGAGAATGATTTTAGCAGTAAGAGAATGCCAGCGTCTGTTTAACGACCCCCGTTTCAGACTTGCCGGTTGTAATGGTAACTAAGTACCCAGAAGTTTAATACGGAATCCAATTGCTAGAAGTAACTGGTAACGTGACTGGTTGACTGTGAATGGGGGTTGAAACGCGCTTAGGGGTGTACGAGAAAATTTGTACGGATTTCTGAGGGTCGTTTATTGTAGCGAGAAGCAACAAACGGGTGGGAATGAATTGTTTAAGTAAATTAATTGTTAGAAGTAACGGTAAAGTGTAAGAAGAGGGTGAAGAATGTGGGAGGGGTTGTAAAAATGCATTTAGGCGTAAAGGAGACAATTTGTGCGGATGCTGCTCAGGGGTTATTTGTTGCAGCGAGAAGTAGCAAATGGGACACGGAAATAAATTGCTAGAACCGACTAGAATGCTGGCGAATGGATCATTACGAAGGGGGTTGAAACCTTGCAATAGTGAATAGTCAATTACACAGGGGGTTGGAGAAGATTGAAGGCAAAGGAAATAAATACTGAAAGAAATTTGGTGCATGGAAATAAATTGCTAGAAGCAACTATAACTATAGTGAATGGATCAAAGGGGTTGAAACCTAACAATAGTGAATAGTTGATTATGAAGGGGGTTGAAGAAAATTTAAGAAAATAATTTTATTTTGCTGTTATTTGAGAATTATTTGAGAAACTGAGAGACAAATACCGAACAAATTTTGATACAAGGAAATAGATTGCAAGAAGCACTATAATTCTCGTGAATGGATCATTATCAAGGGCTTGGAGGATGATTGAGAGCAGGGGAAACATTTTTTGCTTAACAAGAATTATTTGTCGCATCGGATAATAAATAACGAAGGATTCGACATAGAAATCAATTGTGATATTGGTGAATGGTAGAACGAGGAAGGGGTGGAAACGCGTTTTGGGGTGGAGGAGACAATTTTTGCGGATGTTCGAGGGTCATGATTGATTATGAAGGGGGTTGACGCTCGTTTACATTTATGGCAGACAGTTTTTACACGACAAGACAGTCGGTGGATTATTTATCTGTGTCAGAAAGAAATAAAAGTTCGATGTGAAACGGTCATTTTTTGCAAAAGTGTTCATTACGAACGCAATTAAAAAAACATTTCTGGAGTTGAAAAAGCGACGTTCGCATGGCCAGACTGTTCGAAAATTTTGATCTTTTATTTTGCACAATAATCTAGTGATAAATAAATAGCCAAAGGAATTCGACATGAGACTGAATTGTTACACACAAGCAACAATCACAATCTGTAACGGTGATTAATTCTGTAATTTTCAAGACATTTCTACAGTTGTAGATCAGAAATTGTTCACGTTTCAAAAATTTTTATTAAATACTGCCATATTTCAATGGCTGCACATTACAGTGTACCAAGTATTCGCCAAAAACTATAACCGAAGAGCCAAGTGTACAAACACTTTTTTAATCCACTTTACAGCAGGTGTAACTACGCGAAATTCATGCTGCTGCATCCGCAAGTCGGAAAAGTTGCAGACGCTGTTCTAACCGGCTTCGAATTTCGCGATGTAAATGGGATTGGTGGGCAAATGCGCGAATTATGTTTCCGGCGGAGACGCATCGGACCGTTCTAACGCGAATTCTGCATCATCCTCCATCGTTTTAAATCCCTGGCAGAGAAGCTCATGCTGAGAGGGGGAGAGAGAGAGAGAGAACAGAAATTGTCGATGGAGAACTCTCCCTATGGGACTTGGCAATTCCCACAATCCTCTCTCTCTCTCCCTCTCTAGAATCTAGATTTAATAATTATCCGAGCGCGGGAAATTCGTATAATGGGAACGCTTTGATCCCGTTTCCAACGGCGTTCCCTGGTCATTATGCGAAACGTTTTCCCAGAGTGAAAACGCGCACTTGAGGATTTAGACGTTTTCTCGTGTCGTTATGGTTTATCGAATTCTGGCAACGATTTGCGAAATTCTTCATTTCAAAGAAATCTTTTTTTGCTGCAGCAAATTTGAAGAAGTTGATATGAAATGTACATTGTCGATGAAGGGTTGTCGATACTTATATTATTACAATTTATTTTACTCTATTATTGTTAATTGTGTTATTTTGTATTATTTTTTGTGTCGTTATATTAGTACATTATGGATTTTGAAGCACTTATGGCATCTTTGATATCTTCAAATTCTGTACGACTCTATCCAATCGCCATTTTTAAAATAATATTTACCATTTCTTTGTTACGACACCATTTAACAGAGACCATTGACAATGCTTTAAACCAGACGATTTGTTGAAAATGTTTCAGTGAATTCATTCATTTTAAGTCTGTCGAATTTTTATTGTAAATTGTAAGAAAATTTAACGTAGGCCACAGTCATTCATATTAATAGCAATAATAGACTGCGGACTAAAAAAAGTCCGCCGACGGACTTATAGGCTGCGGTTATTAATAGTAATAATTAGACTGCGGATCTTTGTGCAAGATAAAAATTGTTTGCATCGATTCGTTTCTCTTTTCGGATTTTCATAAAGTTTGTCGTTCGCGTTAGCGGTTCCTTTTCAATTGGGATTTTTGGGATAGGCTAGTTGCCCGAGGTCAAATCGAACGTTTACCCGCGATCGATCATGCGCTGCTTCTAGAGGTGTGCTAGCCCCGAATTTCCATTGGAAGCTGGAATAGTATATTGTACGGGTTCTCTCCCAGCATTTTTATCGGGTCGCGCACCTACGAACGGAAGCGCGCGAAGACCGGCAATTTTCTCGCCGCGATAATGGCTCGCGATAAGTTTCCGTCTCGCGAGGCCGCCATTGTGCTCCTCGGCTTTCGAAAATCAAAAACTGTAGCTGCACGTTAGGTATGCCGACCAATGGGATCGCGGCTCCGAGTTATTTACGACTGGCTCGAAATACGAAACGCAATAATGTTACTTGTATGTCGCACAGATACCTTTTCGCTCACAAAAATTTTACCTTCGATTATTCCTTTGCGAAACTTTTACTGAAATATTCGACACATTTTTCTGATTAAAACGAGCCCAAACACGATATTGGTCATCAAATATTCAGGGAATTTTTATTTTTTAATTTTATTGCAAATGGCTTAAGCTCAATCGTCAAGGAGCTTTTACCATCATATTCGTCACATTTTCCTGATTAAAACGAGTCCAAACATGATACAGTTCGGGGCAGATTTGCTCGTTTAATCCATGATACAGTGGAACCTCGATTATGCGAACCAATCATGCCTGAATTCTCCGTAGTCAACACAACCCAGTAAACATGATCCGAATAGTGTCGTGTTTGGACTCATTTTAATCAGAAAAATGTCACGAATGCGATGGTAAAGGTTCAAAAACAAAATACCCAAAATTCAAAAATCAAGTTAGGGAAATATTGAAAGAAATTGGTACAGCGAAAAATTAAGAGTTTGGGGTGAACAAATGACTGCATAAAAATGAGTATAATTCGTGTAAGGAAAGGTTGCATTCATTAGACGGCTCATTAGCACTCATCAGTGATTACACGCTATCCGATAAATAAACAAAAAAATATTTTCTCGTAGCTTAAGGATACCTCTATACTTCCTAAGAAAGTTGATTCTGATATTGTTGGTGGGTTTGTAGAAAAAAATTGGTCAATATCTATTGTTACACTCTTTCTCTGTTACACTCAGTTTAATCGCTTCGGGAGGGATTGTTCTGGTACGTCAGGATACAATAATTAAAATTTCTAAACAACACGTCTTCTAAATCTGGAAGCAGAATTCTCAAAATTGGCTGAGGTGTGCGCCTCGAGAGTCGGAACCTCGACTCTCTCGGCTCTCTTAAAGCAGAACAATTAGCACGAGTGTCGACCTTGACTTTTTCCCACGCAACGCCCCTCTGGGAGAACAAAAGAGGCTCGTGCTCCCTCTACAGGGAAATAGCCTTTCCATCGACGTTTTTCCGCCTCTAGAAAACCTCCGAAAGCCTCTAGCTTTTTCTCCTCCGTCTCTCAAACTCGAAACTTTCGAGAATCGAAAATTTTCTGATTCGTCAAAAACAACCGTACAGCAGTCAACTTGGACTCATTTTTAAGCTCGAAGGCTCTACTTTTGCACACCGTTATTCATTTTCCTCCAAGATACTTTTACGCGACGTAGCACGTGAGAAAAGGGGACCTATTTTTCCTCGAAAATGCTAGAAATTACAACCTCGATAAAAACATTGAAAAATTTTCTCGAAACTGGGAAATTCAAATACTTTTCGAACACACTGTATGTACATAGGTACTTTTTTCGGAAAAGAGTGTAGTCGAACTCGTTCAACACGTTCTCCCAGCCGTATCACCTAAATAGGTAGGATTTAGGGGCATTAAACGAGATAGAGATGGGGGTAGAGATTCAAGAAAACTTTCGAACCCCCTTCATCCCTTCGGGAAGATCGCAGGGGCTCGTTAGAGCACTCGAACGTCGGAAAATCTTCCAACTTGCCGGATGCTGAAATTAACCTAATCCAAACCTTCTGGAAGGATTTTTCAAAGCGAAAACCTGATTTTTCGTTCGATCAATTATCATTATAAATTACGCGTCAGTGCCTCCGAAGAGGTGAAGTCGACTTACTAAGGGATAATTTATTTTTCCCCGAACAAAATAAATTTTCCCTCTGCATAATCTTGTACTTTAACTCTTGAAAGATGTCTGTACACATTTTTCTACAATTTCTCAATTTTTGTGCACGCCCAAATGGTTCAGTTCTTTCCAGAAAAAGATAATTCTTTTGAGAAAAATAATTCTTTCAAGACCGATATTCACGATTTTAATCGTCTTTAACTTCTGTCGAGGCCACTCCTCGCTTCCGCCATAAAGAAAATGAACTTCGCAGGGTGTCCCCCATTGTTCGAGAACTTCACAACGATGGTTTATCATGAAAGTTTCCATCAGGGAGTTGTCGGCCATTCGAAGTCTCGATTGAGGAGATCTCGAATCGTTCGATTTTCGCGGTTCGTTCTTCTTCGTGGTCGTTAAGCACGCTTCGCAATCGGATCTCTGATTTCTCGGCTGAGGTAAGATCGAAGATCTCCGTTTTCTTGGCTGATGTTACACGAACTGGTTTATTTAAGCCCTTGGCGTCGATTTCCGCCGAAAGAAACGGCACACGACTATTATTAATAACTTTTAAACTAATCCGTTCTCGACCTAAGACCCCGAATACTTTTTCAAGGGTGACATAACGGAGAATTTTTAGTGTTTCAACCGTGAAAAAATATGTGAACGTGCTCTGCGTAGAATAGTGGTGCAGATTCCCCTGAATACGACAATATAATTTTTGAATAATTTTTGACCTGACAAATGGACGAGATTACCTCTGTTCTGTTAAAATATTGTTTAACCGCATTTCAATGTTACTATGGTAATCAAAATATACTGTTGTATTTGGGAGAGTGTGTAGAATCGTTTCACGCAAGAATCGTTTGCGTGGCAATTATGGTTGGAGCACAAAAAATTGTTGAGGTTGAACAGTCGAGTTCTCGCTGAACAGTTTAATTGCCACAGTGTTGTTGTAACGAACTCGATAACTGCACGGATGATTATTGACTCGACCGGGTATTTCCTGATAATTCGACGACCCGGATGTCACTGAGTGATCCGACCACCACGAATTTCCATATCGGGTGGACAGGGAGCAAGCAATCAAGCACGAGTGACGCGTGTCACCGACGCTGCGCGTCTCTTTCACCGTGCGGTTACTCACTGGAAAGATAAGGCACAAAGCAAGCCAAATTATCTTGTAATCGGTTTAACCCAGTGAATAAAAGAGCTCGCTCACAATATCGGCGATTCGTTAAATTTCCAACAATCGAATTTCACTTCTGAGAATGTAGAAGAATTTCTTCTGAAAAATACGCCATTCGATTTTACGATTTTTTATTGAACATTTTAACATTGACTTTTAAAACAACAGCTTCATACTTGAACTGCTTCGTGATTTTATTTGAAGTTTTTCTGTGACGTCTTACCATGTTTAATACTGAGATTTAATCAAAACACTCTGTTGCAATGAGAAAAATTATTCTTAATGAATTGAGAAGTACGAATAAATGAATTTCATGGACGAAATCAATATTGGTGGTAGCAAAAGGTTCATACCAATCAGTCCAATTGGTGAAACGAAGCATTGTTAGTAGAACAAAATCGTATTACTGTTCCTCATTTCACCAAAAAGAATTGTAGCCACTCTTACAAAACGGCTGCACAAAAACAAACATAATTAATTTACGTGATAGTTAAAGGTTCACACTAACTATACCTATGTATCTCTGGTACATCGGAAAAAAGTTCCAGACTGAAAACAAATTACTGATCTCTTCCTCTCACTGAAATAAAATCGTGACAACCATACAGAACCCGGCAAAAAATTGCACAGATACTAAATGACCGTACAAAAACGAACACGAAAAACACGCATGCTAGCTGAAGCTTCGCGCTAACTATACCGTCCGTGCGAACAAAGCTCCAACCCCAATAACGTGAAAAAAAAAAAATTCATTCCGAGGACATGTAGTAAACAGATGTTCCGAATGGACGACTCGCGCGATGAACGGTGGAGAAAGTGGTTACGAACGATTCATTTTTCCTCCCGATACCGGGATTAATTAAGTCCAAAGCAAACAACTTTGTCGAACCGCGCACGCGCGGGATGAAAAAGTTGCAAGCATTTTGCGGGGATGTACGCCGATCCGA
Organism: Halictus rubicundus; assembly: GCF_050948215.1. Classification (NCBI taxonomy): domain Eukaryota; kingdom Metazoa; phylum Arthropoda; class Insecta; order Hymenoptera; family Halictidae; genus Halictus; species Halictus rubicundus. Next base: position 13,263,770 of record NC_135155.1, on the reverse strand, counting down.
AACGGATTTCGCGGGTAAAGGGGGTTGAAAAGCGCATCGCCGCAGGAGGAATTTAACAATGCAGCGAGCGTGCCCATACGGGACAAACGCAAATACAAAGCCGTTTTTCTCTTTACCGTTGCCCACCGGAGAATTATTCCCGGGCGCCCTTTCGCCCCCGTTCCCCACCCCCGGTTTTTCCCGTTCCTTTTTTCTGCGGCCGCGTTTCGCCGCGATCTCCCTCACCTCGCCTTCCAATTACTTTTTTCCCCTCGCCGTTCCGTTCCTCCCGCGAATATCTCGATTCGCGATCGACTAATCGAAGGTCCCGTCACCGACAACCATGAATTTTATCCCCGATTTTTACCGTCGAGCTGCGAAAAATAATTATTATGTTAATAGACGAGGGGTGGTTTTGCTTAGCGAGGAAACAGCGGTTGTTTCGGAATTTTTTTCTCGATTGGTACGGGTTGGATCGACATGGTATTTTGCTGTGTTGTTGACCAGGGTTCAATGCATTGTTCAATATTTTTTTTTTAGATGTAAAATAAGTGTAAGTTGCTGGAAATAATAATAATGTCAGTAGACAAGGGGTGGGTTTAGATGGGAAGAGAACAGTAGTTTAGGAATTGTTTTCTGAGGCGACACAAGTTATATCAAAATGGTATTTTGCTGCGTTGTTAAGCGGTATTCGCTGTACTATTTAACATTTTTTGTCTATTAAAATTATTAATATTTTCAGCAGCAGCCCGCTTATCTATAATCTTTCCTGCATTCGACGCACACAGCAGACATGAGACCGCACATCCACCGTCGCGTCGTAACTAATGGATTAATTACCGCAAAATTAATTAGAGAGCACACTGTGCATCGTTACGATTCCTCTCACGATAAACGGGCGCCCCTGTACGTGTCCCTTAACAGTTGCGCTCTCGTTCCGCGACATTTTCTTATCAGTAGACGCTGTCGGCGTCGCCGTGCCGTCTCCTCGCATACTAATGTATGTATAGTCGCATAGCAATGCTGAAGGGAGCTGCTTTGTCCCCGTGTCGCGAGCGTCCCGGAGAAAAATGAGTTTCGCAGCGTGCTAGATACCGGCGTCTGTCGGCATGTAAATTACTTTATTTGTTTAAAGGGTAGTTAGCCGGCCGGGTCGCGCAAGTTCATGAAGAATGGAGGCAGCTCTCGTCGCGAGCCGGGCCGGGCCGGGCCGGGCCGGGCTTGACGCGTTTATCTTGCCGCGAGACGGGAGTCTGAAAAAGTTGCCGTGTTTAATCGCCGGGATTAATGAAACGTGATACGCGTCCGACCCGGAAATTTTTCGGGTGCCAGACATTAATCCCGGCAACCTACATTTTTATTCCCCGGGAAATAAGAGTCGGCGTTAATGGGGTTTTCCCGGTTCCAGGGGGAACCTGTACGAATTTATTTCGCGAGGACCATCGGTCTCCTGCAATTCATACTTTGTGGATGTGTTGTGGTATGTTTGAAGTAGTGCCCAGAATTTTTTCAAGCTGGTCCGTCGAAAATTTAGGTAGCTAAAATTCATACTGTAAGACTACTTCATGAAAATTGACTTTCTTGGTTTTGTGGGGTGTGTATGACATTTGCGAGTTTATTTCGTGAGAAACGTCAGTCTTCTGAATTTGACATTTTCTGAATATATTGTGGTATGTTTGAACCACTATCTGGAATTTTTTGAAACAGTTCCGTTCGATATTAAAATAGTAGTAATTAATAATGTAAGTTCTAGTACGTTTAATGTAACGTCTATAAGTTTTAATGTATGTGTATTGTTTCTAACAGCTTAAGGTGTAAAATTGATGCTTATATTCATTATTGAGATTGCCGTTATTGGTCCTTGCTTTAATCATGTCGATCAAATAAGAATCAAGAAAATGGTGGCACTACAACGCGGTGGATTGATTATTTAAAGGTCTTCAACATGGTATGACTTTTTAATTTTCGTAGTAATTTATACACTGCGCTATGACGGAACAGAAAAATTTTCTTTTATATTTAAGAACGCCGTTCAAAATGTATGAAACGTTCCAGAGAGATTCACTGTCCCGTTTCATCGAGAAAAATTCTTGAAGTTCAATCTTGTCTCCAGCGTTTTACATAAGGCGCTCTTTATTATTCCGCGTTACGGCGGCGCTGCTTCGTTACACTGTAGAAAAAATTGCTTTTGCCGAAAACTTCATGTCTTTGTCTTCATCCATTTACTTCGAGAGCTCTTTTATATTTCCTGCAGCCCCGAAATAGTTTAATGCACTTTTATACGGGTGCAACCGACTAAGGGAAGCTCGAAAGTGCTTGCAGAGGACGCTTTAAAATTGAATCCTAGGAATTCGAATTGTTCTTAAGCTTTGTAAATTTCAAAATTTGTTCTAAGTTCTAAACAACGTTGTAGTATAAATATTCAGAGTGGACTGCGGATCTTTATGCAAAATAAACACGTCGATCTACTTTTAATAATTTTAGTAGGCTAAAGATACTGCACAGATGTTCCTGAATTTTTGTAAATTTTTTCACCGTTTTAAATTTCAATTTATTTTTGCCATCAATGCGTAAAATTCACAGTCCAGTTACAAAGAAGCAGAACGAAATCGAGAAAATAAAAATTCAGATAGATTTTTATTTTTCACCGAAGAAGGGTAGTGCACCCCTAATTCTTTGACTCGACAAGAAGGTAGAGAGTAAAGGGGGTGAAACGGTCCGCGATTAGCATTTACTTCTGCGCCCAGGTTCGTTGAACGATGTCACCGTTGGAAACGGGTTTGGGACAAGAGAAAGAGGAATCTGGTGGAGAAAACCAGAAGTTGCGAGGGGGTGGGACCCAATTCAATATTTGCGAAGTCGGGATGAAGCACTGGCGCGGGAACAATGGTCCGCTGAATGCTCGCTGAATCGGAGCGGAGCGGAGCGTTTTATTTTCGATGTTTGCCGATTTTAATTGCTCCCCGCGACGCTAATTTCTGCACGCTAAATCTTCTGGATCTGGCCGAATCGCCGACTGCCTTCTCGTAAATCTTTTCCGGTTCACCTCGTGTTTTGCAGGAAAGGGCTTGAGAAAATGGCTGCCACGTCCTCCTAGGTTCAGGTACTTGACTCAAATTTTCAGAAAATGCTACTTAAACATCGGACAACAAAATGTATATCTTGATTTTTCGAGATAAATAATTTTGTATATTTAAAAAATTGTTGAACTCTCCTTATTTCTCGACCGTTCGAAAAGGTTCACTCCGCGGAAATGCTACACCAAAATGGTTGCCACGTCCTGCTCGTTCGAGATATTTGACTCAAATTTTCAGAAAATGTTACTTAAACGTCGCACAACAAAATGTATATCTTGATTTTTCGAGATAAATAATTTTGTATATTTAAAAAATTGTTGAACTCTCCTTATTTCTCGACCGTTCGAAAAGGTTCACTCCGCGGAAATGCTACACCAAAATGGTTGCCACGTCCTGCTCGTTCGAGATATTTAGTTCAAATTTTCAGTAAGAACTACTTAAACATCATGTAATAAGATGTATATCTTGATTTTTTGAAGAAAAATAAGATTGTGTACAAAAAAATTGTTGGATTTTTCTAATCCAATAAACGATTATTATTGCATCGATCGTAAATGTAGGGGAGCGAGGCGAAAAATGGACGAACATTGAAGGTTTAAGGAGATCAACGGACCGATGGAGATCCTCGTGGTCCGCAGGGGCAACCACGTTTTCAAGGGCCAAAGCCAAGATAGTCTCGAGATTAGAGAATACTCAGCGCTCTCAGCAGCAACGGTGAAGTTTGTCGACTCGATCAAACTTTCTGAGATTAGCTATTTCCGGTGTGGTAGCGCGGCACAACGGAGCCTCGTTCGGCATTCTACTCGCCGCTGAATATTTCAGCCTTTCATTCCCGCGATATTCTACCCTTGAACTTCCCTCGGAGAGAAAGAGAGAGAGAGAGAGAGAGCTTTGCCCTTGGCCTTCTGTTATTCTCCTCCGCGGAGGCCGCAATTTCGATTATCCGAAATAAACGCGTCCCTGGGGAACGAACGACAGTGCTGCTCAATGTGAAGATGCTGCAAAGTTGACCTCTCCAACAGCCAATGAAATTTTAATCGCGTGTCGCTATCCGCCATGCGCGCTTAAGAAGTTACGTATCTTTGAGCAGTTGAGAAACAAGGGAAATTTGACAATTTTTTTACATACAACATTATGTTTGTTTAGAAATTCAATATATACATCTTGTTGTACGATGTTTAAATCATATTCTCTGAAAAATTGGGCTGAATAGTTCAAAGTGGAAGGACGTGGCAGCCATTTTGGTAGACTAGAGTCGTACAGTGTATCCTCGAATAGCTGAAAAATACCGAAAGTTCAACAATTTCTTTTATATACAATTTTTCTCGGAAAACTCGAAATTTACATTTTGTTGTGTGATATTTAATTAGTATTTACTGAAGATTTCAGCGAAATTTCTCGAACTGGGAGGACGTGGCAGCCACTTTGGTATTCCAGTATCGCGGATCTTTCTTATGCACGAAATTATTTTTCTCGGAAAAATCAAGGAGGTGCGAGGTTTAGGCATTTCCTAAAAAATTTGAGCCGTCTCAGAAACTTCTCAATTCTTTGCACTACACAACAGTGCAATTCTGTAAACTACCTCCTACTATTAAAAAGAGAAATAATCGTCTGACAAAGTAATTACCCAGTTTCTCGAAGACCCAGCGACTTATAAGACGGAGGTTGTCATTTATTTGTCATCCCCGGTAACGGGACTGCATTACGCATCCAATGAGATCGCGTGCTCGTGTTTCCACTCTTCCGAAAAACATCGTGCCGAGTCGAGTAGCCGACGGAAATCCATTAAAATCGTAGAGCGGCGAGAGGGCAGCGTTTCGCTCTGGATAAAGTGAATCGAAACGAAGATCGTTTGCCGCGGCAACCGTCTCTGTCCCCGTTTTCCTTTTGCCCGCTTTCAATTGCCCAATTACGCCGATGCTCGAAGCATTAACAACACTCGGCGCAGTCGAGAGCGCACTCCGCGGATGCACTCGCAAAAACAAAAAAAAAATAGAAGAACGGGGAGGAGCTGAGAGAAAGACAGGAAAGCGGCATGCTCGTACGCGAACACCGACTTATTCATAGAAATCGCGAAACGTCAAGATGGCGGACGGGTGTCCTTCAAATCGAAGAATTTAGAGACATTTTACCAGAATTTAAAAATTTTAAACGTAATTGCTTTTGAATATACAGGGTCATGCATTGTGTGGGTGTTCAATAAAGTTTAATAAAGTTGAAACACTTTCAATAAAGTGGAACGATATAAATCTTTATTGTAACTAAATGTGCAAGATAGTAGTGCGAACATTTTATTCAATAGATCCAGTAGGTTAGGAAAATAGTTAAAAACAATTTTTTTCTGACTGAATACACGCGAAGAAGAAGAAATCTTTTTGCACCGAGTAGACTAATCGTTGTAACATCTCGAGAAAGCTCGAGTCGTTCGATTTAATTTTGAACAAGTTTTTAAAGGGTGTTCGTTTAATTTTGTCCACCGTATAATCGAGAAAAAAAAGTCTTTTTTCGAGCAAAACGAAGAAGCTGTCCATTCTGATTCTTTCCGTCTGTGAGCACGATACGGTATCCGTCTAGCAAGGAGAATTAGAACGAGTTTCTGCGTCGGCGAAGAGAGTCTTCTTTGAGTTGGCCCCCGAAAAGCCCTCTCCACAATGGCGACGTCGGCGACAAAGGGGAAAACTGGTCAGGCTGTTTCTTTCTCCGCGAAAATGGATATTCCGTTCCGTTTTCGCGGGTCCTTTGAAACCGGAATATTTCATTAGAAACGCTGAACTCGTTCCGGCAAACGATCCCGGGTCAAAGGGGACCGTCAAAAATCAACTTTCTCGACCGTCTCGAAACCAGAAAAAGAACATCTGTAAACAATCTCGTCTCCGAAAATTTTTATTTACAGTTCCATTGGGTTCGTACATAAATTCGGGTGCAAATACAAATGTTTTCGAATTAGTACGATTTCATTGTGATCCGTTGCTAATGCGGAGCATAACTATGATTGGATAGAAGCCACTTACGGTCGACCAGTTTATAATCGACTGATTGTAATTCTCTTGTTAACCACTCAGTAATTTTGTTCGAAATAATACATAATTTCAGATGATGTTGTTCCATTATATTGGTTCGAAAAACCTGTTGAATTACGAATGAAATTGCTGTCGCTTTTTAGCAATTTATCGAAAAACTGTCAACCCTTGGTTTCGGAAAAAATATTAGAAAATTGCTGTTAAATAAAGTGTCAAAGGGATATGAGATATTGAAGATAACCGATCGAATTAACGTCGCAGCTGACCGAATGAATTCGACTATACTGGAAATATAAAAAAAAAAATATATAAATTTTGGTTCGATTGGCAAGGTACAATGAAGAAGAACAATGAAGAATGCTATGCGATTATTCCTGTTCACCGAGAAGACCGCTCGCCGCTCGCACGATGCGGAAACCTCGCGAGAAATCGGGACGAAATAGTTAGGTAAAACCATATATAAATAAATAAGTAAATAAACGTGCCTGTGTGTTGTGCCGCGAGTGAAACCGCGTGTGACTCGTGAGGTTCGATCAATGTGTGAGACTCGCCGCCAACATGTTCACGTGCCTCTGGAATTTCTTCGACTGGTAAGTTCCATATTCGCGTGTTATGTCGAAAATGTATTACAATAACTTATACTAGCGAACAGTCTAAAAATTTTAGATCGTCTGAAAGAATCGTAGAATTCAGAAACCATTGTAGAACGTCTAAAAGAATCGTAGGTTTTACAATGAAAATCTAGAACGTCTAAAAGAATTGTAGAATTTACTATGAAATTGTAGAACGTCTAAAATAATTGTAGAACTTATGATAAAAATTTGTAGAACGTCATAGAGCATCGTAGAATTTATAAAAAAAATTGCAGAACGTCGTAGAGTATCGTAGAATTTATAAAAAAATTGCTGAACGTCTACAAGAATCGCAAAATATATAAAAAAATTGTATAACGTCTAATAGAATTCTAGAATTCACAAAAAAGTATACATCATCATACAGAAATGTAGAATGTGTAGAGAAAATTGTAGAAACGTTCAAGAGGATTGTAAAATTTGCAAACAAATTGTAGAATTTCCGAAAGAAATTGTAGAACGTTATAGAGAATTGTACATTGCATGCAAACGAGAGCACTGGCTTCGCGCAGCGTGCATCAGATGAATTATAGTTCGCGTCAATTAATTTTGTGCAATTTCTGACAGCATCTTTGCGAACTGGGCCCTTTCAAGTCGATTTCGAAGTTGCGGAACGGCAAGCGAATTTTCATTTCGTGCGACCCCCGAAGAAACGCAACTCGAGCGAAAACGAACAAACAAACTCGATCTTAGCCGTGACGTTAATGGGATTACAGAAGTGTTCGCCGGGAAGCTTACATTACTCCTCGAGGTGCAAATTAGTCGCGGCATTCTGCAGAATTCCGCGGGGTTTGCACAGTTTATATTTTGTATGTACCTACGCGGGCCGCGGTCGTATCGCGCGATTCCACTTGGCCGCGCATGAGCGAGTTGATATTGTCTCGCTTTAGCTACTTATTGTCGGACCCTTCCGCCTTGACGCGCTGATGACAATGACACGTCGACGACAGTGACAGACTGATTTGTCAGAGGGAGGCTCTAACGATTACCGCGTGTCTTTGCAGTCGTGAATGTTTTCGCTTGGTTTGATTTTATTCATCTGTCGGTACAGTTTAAATTCTCGTTTTATTGCTGCAAGTCAATTGTCGAATGATCGAACGAGTTCTAACACCAAAAGATTGCAAACTAATTGCAAATTAATATTCATTTTGTTCTCAACCCTTTGCGCTCGAATGGTGGCTCTGAGGCGCCAATGAAAATTGCCCCTATACAAAACAGTTTTTATATTATTAAATTAAATTAAGATTTTGGAATTAAAATGGTTTCGAGTGCAAATGGATGAATATGCATATCGATCTCTCGAAGGAACCTCGTGTTCAGCTCGATTTTGCAAGCTTTTCCTCAATTTCCACAAAATTGCTACGTTCAGCAACGCTGCGACATGAGAACCACCATTATTTCGTCGCTATAAGATTAATCTTGTCCCGCGGAAATAAAAGATGCATCGAGCGAAAGGTTAAAAGAAAATTATCGAGGTTCGATAAATCCGCTAAGAGGATTATTAATAGTCCGCGCAGCTTCCGGTAAGTAGACCGTTGATCGAAAAGGTTAAAGGTTCGGTCGGGTATCCTCCTCCGGAGCGGCCGGCAATTTTCGAGAATATTGAAATCAAAAAGGCTTGGTAATCGTTTCGAGACGAATGATCCGAATCGACGGGGGGGGGGGGGGACGCGAAACAAAATAATTGTTGCCGGGTGGAATCGATTGGTTTCACTAATTGGCCGGTGATTTCGGAGCTGATCGAGGCACAAGTAGATACGCAACGGGCCAATTTTTCTAGGCCGAGTCAACTGTCCCGTGAAAATAATCCAGGTTGATTGCCAGGCCGGCACCCGCACACAGCCATCGGACACCGGCGATGATTCGTTTCACGGCTACTCGGAATTGAATTTCCACGCCGAAAAATTGCATGGACGAAGTGCGGAAACGAGCCCTTTACAGTCCACCCCCATTCCACCATCCCTTCGAACCCCGGGAAATATTGAAACTGCTCGCTGAAATATGTAGGTGTTACCCGGTGACTTCGAACAGTTTTGCTAATCTAGATTAACCGACGGAAATTGCTACTTCGCGATTATTTCCTTTGCTTTATATATGTCGGTCCATTCATGTCTGATTATCTCTAATTTGTATAGAGAAAACAACTTGCCCCAAACTATCGTTGTATCGAATTTTCAAATAATCATATCATATCATTGATATATTGAACTATCATATTACCATCATATTTATGATTATCATATCGAACCATCAATATATTGAACTATCATACCATTATCATACTATCATACCATTATCATACTATCATACTATTATCATACTATTATCATACTATCATACTATCATACTATTATCATACTATCATATCATTATCATACCATTATCATACTATCATACTATCATATAATTATCATACTATCATACTATCATATATTATCATACTATCATACTATCATATAATTATCATACTATCATACTATTATCCTACTATCATACTATTATCATACTATCATACTATTATCATACTATCATATAACTATCATTCAGTCATCATATCGAACTATCAAATGATGATCAAAACGAAATAATGTTTCGTTTGCTCTCTAATTTTTCAGATTTAAAAAGTACAAGAAAAATCACACTTGAACCTGTTCTACGAGCTGTTCTTTTACACAATTTTTCTCGACAGAATACTGACTAATTATGTTCAAACAAATACTCGTTTGACTGGCGTCACTTTCGTCGTAAAAATACAATACGGGAAGCACCGTGCGTTCTCTCGAATCTCGAAACAACAAAGCATTTCACGTATCAGCAACGCGACAGCAGCACAGCACTGGAAGTACGAAATTCCGAACTGATTTGCGAAGTGACCGGCAACGTTGCATTCGGAAATTTCGTCAACGAAGCATAGATAATTCCAGTGGACGTTGTTACACGCGATTCCTTTTATCGCGTCAAACCTCTCCGAGGGCAGAACGATGAATGCCGAGAAGAAAGAAGAAGACGAAGCCGGGCCACGGCTACGAATTGTCTAGCGATATCGATTGCCGGGGCCAAAGGGAATCGATGCGCACCTGGATTCGCTTTTTCAATTCGGCACAGAGAGACCAGACACACGATGCTGCGAGCCGCCGGTATCCTCCGAGTGTTCGGGATCCTGCATAAAAATTGTAGGGCGTGCAAATAAACTTTACGGCTCAAAGAAAAGTTGTGTAAGGACCTCGAAGAAGCTCCGTAGAATACGAAAAAGTTCGAGGCTTATGAACGGGATACGACCGAAAGAATTCCAGGGAGATCCAAATAAATTTTTGAAGCTTACTGGAAAATTGCGAGGGCTTCGAGTAAATTTTAGGAAATACAAACAGGTCGGAATGAAAGGATTCGGGGATTTACGGAATAAATTGTGCGGCTTACCGTAAAATTCTAGAGATTATGTGAAAAAGTGTAGGCTGTGGACGGGAGTTGTAGCAATTTTTTAAAAAAATTATAGTACATTCAGGAGAGTTCTACGATTTAGAGCAAACGTTCTAGTACGTTCATTGGAGAATTCATTAGATAAGTTGTAGAATGCCCAAGGGAATTTTTCTACTTACAAAAAAAGAAAAATTGTGGGTTTTAGAAAAGAAAGAATCGTAGAATTCATAAAAAATTATAGGAAATAGTTGTAGGACCTAAATACCAAAAGATTGTAAAACCTCTAAAGTAATTCTAGGTTCATAAAAAAAAAATCGTGGAGAGATCAGAAAAATGGTTGGATTAAAAAAAGAATTGTACAACAACAAAAAGGAAAAATCAATTCTTTTAGAATTTGTTGGAATTGCGGTTGTCAGCGTCGATCGTGGCCAGCGGACTGTAGAATCGCATTCGACTCCGGTGAAACGTGCAACCCTAAATTCCGGGCATATTGCAGCCGTATTTCAGCTGCGGAAAGAACGCAGCGGAACATAGGGTCCAGAGGTTTATTGCGACTGGTCAGTTTTTCGTGTGTGTTTGGGTGCGGTTCTACCGGTCGCGTTTTTCGATCGCGTGCGACACATAGTAATGTGTTCGGAGCTTGGGAGGTCGCACGGAAACAGTACGAAAAATGCTTCTACGTTTGAAACTGGCGGATTTTCCGGGATTTAATAATGGCGTCTTCTTCGTTTGTGCTTGAAACAATTGTAGATTGTCGAATAAATTGGAGAACGTTCGAAACGGTTGTAGGAGCCACGAAAAAAGAAATTGTAGAAGAATTGTAGAATTAAAAAGCTGTGCAACGCCACAGAGAATTGTCGGATTTACAAAAAATTGTAGAACATCCAAAGGAACAGTGGTAACACGTTAAAACGGAATTGGAAGAAAGAAGAGGACCGGCAGAACCACAATCTTGCACGAGGAACGGCCACGTGACGGAGTTGGCCGACAGGAAACGGAAATAACGAAACGTTTCGCTGTACGGAGAAGGGTTGCTCGTGAAAGTTGCGGCACCGTTTCGAGCACGGATCAGCGATTCGGCTCAAAGAACGCGAACCGCGCGTGAAATTACTTGGAAGAACTTTTATTAAACTGTCGCGGGAGGAAGTTTTATTTCGATCCGTGAAAAACCGGCGGGCACACGCGGCGCCGCGTCGCGTCGCGACTGGAAGAGATTCCTCCTCTATTCCGTGATAATGCACCGAATTAGTCTCGTTATCATTTTCGGCATAGTTATTCTAGCCGCCATTTCCTTCACCGTTCCTCTTTCCTAGAACCCTTTCTCTTTTTCACATTTTGCGAGAGTACTATGGTAAAAGTGACAGAATCGTGTAATGGTCTTTTAAAAAGCAATAGTAAAAAGTAAATTACATCGTGTTATTCTATAAATTTTAAGGGAGCTTCAAAGTCAATGAAACACTAATGCATATTTACAGAAATATTTCATGTTACCACTGAAATCCCAAGTCAAAATTTCTTGATTCTGTAAAAGCAGAAATCGGTGCACGAGAATGGATCGAACGGATCCAGGAAACGAAGTAGCTCGTTCATCCTGGTTCTCCGAGATAGCGAGCCGACTCCGGGGATCGCCTAAATAGCAATTATTTCGCGAGATCGACTCCCATTCAATTAGCTTTTTAAATAATCCCCGAGTTCGAGTTTAATCAACGACGCTTCACAATCTCCGACGCCTCCGACTGCCCTAACCGAAGAAGACTATCTTCCCGGGAAAGTTGCCCGACTCGTAGCTGTCCGCCGGAAGTCTAAAAGCTCCCCCGGATTTCCAAGGGATTCCGAAATGACGACTAACTAACTGTCGGAGAGGGCTGATTGCTGGCAGGTTCTCCCACGCTCGATAACTGACGTCGAACTGACTAGCTCCTCCTCTGTGTGCGCCTCGATTCATCCCGGAACGATGTCTCTTCGTAGCATTTCGCCTCGTTGGTCAATCCCGTATGCAAAGACGAGCGAAACTTGCAGTTCCGTTCGAGTTGCCGGTCCTAGGGCGGGCCGCTTTGCAACATACACGTTGCGAAGTCCTCTTCTGGGAACCATCTTTATTTATTCTACCATCATGCCTTAGAACACTTTTGTATGGAATTCTCAAGTTTTTATCGTGGAAAGGACGATCGTAATTCTGTGAAATAAATTGTCTCAATGGTCTGGATGTTCTTTTCCTTCTTCCCTATATTTATTTTTCTCCCTTTAGGCTTTGAACATTCGACAGTCCGGCGATCATATATTAAAGTGGGAACTTCAATACGTGTTCCAGAATTTTTTTAGATTTTTTTAATCCCAAAACAGTATAAATATCGGTTCTGAACGTTAATGACTCAGGTTGCCCACGGAGGGTTCAGATAGTATGGAGGGAATGGTAGCGAGTAGAACAAGCAGCGATTTCATATCAAAGAGTCGGCGGGGTAACACTAATTCAATGATGGTACTTTTATTTGTAATTATTTTTTAATGACACATCTATCGACGTATTCCTGGCGTTTTTCCGAGTAAAATGATACCCAACATGACACCGTTCGGACTGTATTCGCCTGTGTGATCCACGATATACTAGAATCTCGATTATCCGAACACTCGTGCTTCGCTGATTAGCTTCGTGGATTAAGCAGGTAAATATAATCCAAAGTGTGTCGTGTTTGGACTCATTTTACTCAGAAAAGTGTCACGAATATGTTGGTGAAAGGTCCATACAAAAATAATTAACAACGACGAAGTTTTTTAACAATTTGAATAATTCAAGCCAGTCGGTAAGACGTTTACGGAACAGTTCGGTGGATACGAATAATGGTCCGTAGAATAGGACAATTTGGCACGGCCGATTGAAAATGGAAACGAAGTACGAAGTTTCTCGAGCTCTGCCATCGCATCTACGAAATTGGAGAACCTGGGGAACGAAGTTATCGCGCTTTTGTAGATGATAAAGCAACGGGACACACGGTTCCACGGGTCCCGACACCGTTGCAGTTCCGATTCTGCCGGTTAATAGCGTTTCAAGTTTCCTTGGGGGCGTACAACGAGACGGGATACGTCCTTTCGGGGGACGTCCTGAACATCCCGAGCAGCCTCGAGACAGCAACGCTGCTATTGTTTTCTATCCCAGCTGATAAAGCCCGGAAGTCCCTTCCAAAGGGACACCGTTTACACCCGGAAACCGGCGGGGCTATTAACTGCAATTAGACTGTCTCTGATAAGATGCATTCTGTCATTTGACTGTGTGACGTTCGCATCGAGATCTTCCTGCACGATTAGCTCACTGATTCCCTGAACGATGATAAACAGTGTTCAGCCTTAATCCGACTTGTTTTCCACATGTCAATATTCTGGGACCCAAATGTCACTTACATCATATATTTTTTTTTATCTCTGACCAAGGTTAACAATATTAATTGGTTGATAAGACCTTGTTGTTTTTATGTATTTTTTTATGGAACATTCGCCAACGCATTCGTAACATTTTTCTGATTAAAATGAGTCCAAACACGGCACACTTCGGATTGTATTTACTCGCTTAATCCATACAACTAATCAGTGGAACGTGAGCGTTCGCATAATTAAGGTTCTGCTGCATCGTGGATTAAACGAGCAAATGTGAAGCGAATGGCATCGTGTTTGGACTCATTTTAATCAGAAAAATGTCGCGAATATAACGATATCAAAATAATTATGAACAAAAAATTAGCATTGTTTTCGCGATGGAACCCTGTTTGCTCGGTCCGTTAATTAGGAAAATAGAAGAGAAGGTGAATTGAGACGTTCCCTCGTAGGTAGCCCGTTCGGTATAAAATCCTAAAAATATGGTTTTTTCTACGTTTCAGGGTAAAACGACCGAAGTTAGTTTTTCGTCGAGCCGGAGCGAGAGTTTCGTCACCGATCCCGTCGATTCTAATTTTGATTTTGCCCGGTCAGGGAACAATGTAATCGAATGTGGGCCGCGGGAGCGTCTCTTTTGAATTCAGCCCGGACCACCGGTATCAGATGGAAGCCGGCTCGTCGTGCAACGGTTCGAGATGAATCGATTTACAGTGCTCGGAGTGCTTTGTTCGCGAAGGCTGTGGCCACGGCGTTCATTCGATAAAGTGGTGTAACGATCCACCCGCGCCGCTCTGCGCACCGTGCTGCGTTTCTCTCGGAAAGCCGAATCAAACTTCATTTCCCAAGTAGGCATGCATCAGCTACAAACGCATTCCTTCGAAAAATCTCAAACAAACAATAAAACTCTCGGCAACACCTTCGTGACATTATTCTGATTAAAATGAGCCCAAACACGACCCAGTTCGGATCGCATTTACTCGTTTAATCCACGATAACGTAGAACCTCGATTATGCGAACGCTCGTGTTTCGCCGATTAGAACGGGTAAATATAATCCGAAGTATGTCGTGTTTGGACTCATTTTAATCAGAAAAACCTCACGAATTTGTCAGTGAAGGATTCTTAAGAAAATAATGAAAATTAAAAACGGGTTTGTTATTGTTAAAAATATTGTGCTGCATTCTTGGAGGTCTTCGATAGCTAACGTTGGGTAATAAAGAGGATGGTTATAGTGGCAATTATTGCGGGCATCGTGGGACCCAGGCGACTTTAAACGGTTCACAGAGCAGAAACAGTGACGCGTATACCGATGGATACTGGTGCATACCGCTGGATCGATGAGGTTTCGTCGCCGGAGGCAGAGGCTAGCCGCGTTCTTCCGCTGGACGCTATCGATAACCGTAGCCGGCAGTCGTTGCGGTGATAATGCTTCGCCGGGTGATAAATTAGCGCGATCAGGAATGAGGGACGGCGCCGGATAGGGATGATGGGAGCCAACTACACCCTTCATCGTCTCGCCGATGGCTTCCGACTTCTCCGTTCCTTCACCGTGCGAAAACTTGCGAAAATCACTGTAGGTACCGTTTCATCGGATCAAGATCCAATCAAGTTCAACACGCATTTAGGAGTCCTAGCAGACATCCTTTCTGCGGCGCACAGTCCTGGAAAGTGAACTATCTGACACATTATTGTGTTGTGAAAGCTTAAGAACAACGTAAACAATCATAAATTTTGTGTTTTTCATCATTTTTTTGTCACACTTCTATCATTGCATTCGTGACATTTTTCTGATTAAAATGAGTCTAAACACGACTCAGTTTGGATCATATTTATCTATTTAATCCACGAAGCTAATAGGTGGAACGCGAGCGTTCGCATAATCTAGGTTCTACTCTATCGCGGATTAAACGGGTGAACGTGACGCAAATGGTACCGTGTTTGGACTCATTTTAATCAGAAAAATGTCACGAACAGGCTGACGAGAGTGGTAGAAAGAAATAAGTGAAAACAACAAAGTTGCAATGTTGCAGAAGGGTAGAAATAACGAGGTCGTTTCGGATGAAAATGTTAGATTTTGTGTGTATTAATTTCTAACAATAGACTCGGATTGAACGAATAAATACAAAATTTAATAACCGCTCGGAGCGGAGCTCTTTTCGTGAAAGTGAAAAGTGAAAGAGGACTGCGGTGTTCGGTGCAAAATCGTTGAATGGAAAGCGAGTAGGACAGTCGAAGGGTCGAAGAATGCGCGGACAAAAGGGTCGCCTTTGGCTCGACAGAATTTAATTAAACCGCGCGACAAATAATTCAGCACCCGGTAGAAAGCGAGAAGCTCGGAGAGGAGAGGAGAGAGAGGGGCAATGTGGCTTGTAAAGTTTGCTCGACAGAAGGATTACAATGGGCCGATATCGAGCGGCGGAATTACGATCGAGCGAGAGCCGCCTAGCCAGCTCGCTCTCGCGCCGCTATCGCTGATTTACGCTGTTTACTTCGTCACCTGCGTAATTGCCGGTATTCATTAACGGCGACGTTCGCGGCATACCGAGCACAGCCTAGCCGAATGCATCGTCAGCTAGAAATGGATGGGGAAATGCACGAGCGGAGTGCAAGCGCCCGGCTTATGCCGCGCTCGCGGACGTTATCGTTAACAAACAGCCTCGAGGTCGCAACCCCCACCACCCGGCGGAAAGTCAACGAGGATTTATAGTTTAGAGTCCTGCGGAACGCGATCTTGCTTGGGAGTACGGGAACGTCTCGATGTGCGCGAAAATTTCGATTCCGTAGTGTCTTCCTTGACAGACAATAGCAATTCAGTGCTGGAACTTTTTTATTTTCAAGGTTTTTTTTTTAGTGACACTCTCACCATAATATTCCTGACATTTTTCCGATTAAAACGAGTCCAAACACGACACACTTCGGATTATATTTACTTCTTCGATCCACGCCGCTAATCAAGGGAACGTGCCTGTTCGCATAATCGAGGTTCTACTAAATCGCGGATTAAACGAGTAAACGCGATCCGAATTGTGTTGTGTTTGTACTCATTTTAATCAGAAAAACGTGACGGATGTTTTGGTAAAATTTTCAAATGAAAATATCAAATTGCACTTTCCAAGTCACTAGCCCGTTGCAATCCGAAATGTTCATTCACCTTCGTTTCACAACGTTGCTCCAGCAGTATGCAATTCAACGACATTCCAGCGTGGACTTTTACTAACTTTTAGAACTATGTTTTTTGTTACAACAGGACCGAGTCCATTTCGATGTAATAGCGCAAGGGGTTAAACAGCGAGCATTGGTGCATCGTGGCGCATAGCGCCGACCTAATTTCCAGCGCGAGTCGAGACACATCGTACCGATCTCGATTATGTAAGATAAAACCGAGAAGATCGATCTCTCTCTCTCTCTCTCTCTCTCTCTCTCTCGACGCTCCCTAAGCATCGACAACGCGCGTCGCGACAGGATTCCAGCGTTGAGTTTCGAAACTTCAGACACTTTTCCCGACTCCAGAGGAGATTAAAGTTTCGAGTGCTGGGTTTAGAACGATCTTCTTCAGCCTCGCAAAATTCGGAGCTCGAAGATCGAAGCGCCACCTAATCCTGCAGCATGATCAAGAAACGTCGAGCATCTAATCGTCGCAGCGTGCAGAATAATTCGACAGACGAACGTCAAGCTTACTGTATTTAATTTAATTTAAAATTTAAATTTAGAAATTTAGCACTTTGTAAAGATTTATCAAAATCACTGAATAAAAATGTAGTAGTTTATAAACATTTTTCCGCTACTGTTCGAATGCACTGCGAATGCATATTGCAAAATCACAGAAATGATAGAATAAGATGCAGAGTAGGGAAAGATTGGATCACCGGACAAACACGGGGCTCAGCAATCTTCCAAGTGAATCGAATGTACTATGGATGCACTACAAATGTACTATGCATGCGGATTAAAGTTAAGGGAACGTGGGTATCCCGGTAAAGCCGCGATATATACGGGCAGGGCGGAATTGAAATTTCCGAATAACTATCCGGAAAAATATGTGGGATTTATAGGCTACAAATGTTTGCCCGGATGATGGATATTGCGCGCATTCGCCGGGTGCTCCGATATGGTATTGCACCCGCGAATAACAGATCAGCAGCGGGGAAACGGCGGGACGTGTGTGCATTTTCCATTCGGTACGTGAATAGCCCGCTTGACCTCGAACTTTATATCAAAACTATATAGAAAAAAAAAAGGATCGATACACCCTGCTGATATAGATGGGGAAGAGGCGTCGGGTAATTGAATGCACTCGACGCTCGATGCACCGGAGAAATGCACTCGAGGACCCAGATGCACCATTGTTGATTCGCGTATTTAACAATGATTCGAGTGGTGCACAATGTATTAATATACGAGAACATTTCCGGAACCAACATATCATTTATATCATGAGCAATCTTTTTTTTTTAATATTAAACCACTGATAAAAGTTTGTTGCTTATGACGATTTTTTTTTGTAAAACTTGTACCAATTTATTCGTGACATTTTTCTGATTAAAACGAGTCCAAACACGACACACTTCGGATCTACTTATTTAATCTATAAAACTAATCAGTGAAACGCGAGTGTTCGCATAATCGAGGTTCTACGAGATCGTGGATTAAACGAGTAAATATGACCCCAACTGTATCGTGTTTGGACTTATTTTAATCAGAAAAGTGCCACGAATACGATGGTCAAAGTTGCATAAAAAATCATCCAGAACAACAAAATTTTGTTTGCATTTGTATAATATTTTTTGAAATTGTTAGTCATTCAAACTTAATTTTTCATAAACGTTTTTAATTCAAACAATTCTTACAGAATTCTGCAAACTCTTTTCGCGATTCAAACCACTATGATAATCAATATCAAAGCTTCTTTTTTCGAACAATCCTATGAACTATACCATACAGTATTTTCTTCCCATTTTGTTGCACTTCCACTGCAATATATGCGACACATAATCGATAAAAAAAATTTGTAAAAAAATAGGAAAAGTCTAGGAGAGACATCAAACGAGGTGCAACGCCGATAATGTATAGTTTCTTTGCTCGGTGTACTCGATATCGTGAAAAACAGCCGCGGTGCCATTTCCCTAACTAATCCACGCCAGTCGATAGGTCGATCGAACCTATCATCCGGAAAATCTTCCCTTTATAATCCGGCAGACTGAGCGGAAAGCTATCCTTCCGTCTGGCTCCTCGCTCGACGGGATCCAGATACAATTTCCCGGCAGACACTGGACTTCCAAGTGTACACGCTATGTTTGAAAAGCTTATGGACCGGTTGAAACGACGCAGAAAATATTTTGTAGTGTCTAATAGTAATAGAATCAGCTACAAATCATAGAACACAGTGATAAATCTTGTTTTTAATTATTTGTTTATGGAACTTATACCAGAATTTTTGCCAGCTATTTTTAATGCTTTTTTCTCTTGAACTTATACTCTTATCATATTATTGCATTTCTGTCTAATAACGTTGAGAATACTCAGCAAATATACACAGGATTTTTATTTTTTAATTTTCTTGCAAATGGGTTAAACTCAATCACCAAGGAACGTTTACCATCATATTCGTCACATTTTTCTGATTAAAACAAGCCCAAACATGATACAGTTCGGAGCAGATTTGCTCGTTTAATCCACGATACAGTAGAACCTCGGTTATGCGAACCGATCATGCCAGAATTCTCCATATCCAACACGACCCAGTAAACATGATCCGAATGGTGTCGTGTTTGGACTCGTTTCAATCAGAAAAATGTCACGAATACGATGGTAAAGGTTCAAAAACAAAACACCCAAAATTCAAAAATCGAGTTAGGGGAATGTTGAAAGAAATTGGTGCAGCAAAAAGTGATAACAGTTTGAGGTGAATAAAAGACTGCATAAAAATCAGTATAATTTGTGTAAGGTTTAAGAGGAAGTTCGCAACTAATTTAAACGAGGCAGTTCAGTGTGCGGGCTTTTTGAATGCACTGTATGCACTCTGCATGCACATTTCGACAGTGTTGCGTCTGCTTCTGAGCTCGGTGAACATCCTCGCCGCAGAAATTACGAGGCAACGAGGATAAACAAGCCCGCGTCCAGAGGGTGCGGTTTCTCTTTCCCTTCTCCTTCTCTCTCTCTCTCTTCTCTCTCTCTCTCTCTCTCTCTCTCTATCTCTCTCTCTCTCTCTCTCTCTCACTCCTTTTCTCTCCGCCAATATGCCGGACCAGTCGATAAAGCTAGCTCGTTCGTCTTCCCTTCCGGATTCAGCAACCATCCACGCCCATCTCTCGACATTCTTCCTTTCCTTCCGTCTCTTTCTTCTACCTGTGCATTCTCTGTTCTCCGTGCAGGTGCGATACGCTTCCCGGATGAGTCCGCAGACAGTCCGAGACAAGCAGAGATACGGTGGAATCCGACGGGCGCGTCGGTGCTGATGCATTCGGTGCATACAAGCATATTTTCTAAGAAGCATTGGAACGTTGAATGATTTTTTGAGAAATTCTCGATGTGTTGAAGTTTAAATCGTACATTCTAGGAGGGAAGTTATGCGCTTTCAACGTTTGTTTAAAAATTGATTCCGTCTTAATTAAATCTAGCAGAACTAAATTAATAAAACTTGTTTCGATAGAAAATGTCTATCGTCTAAATTTAATACTAATTGAAATGTACTAGTAACCTTTGTGCTTCCCGAAATCGACAGGACTGCACTGCGTGGTGCATCTGTATTAATTAAATTCTGTACATTAATGAAAATTTCTCCTACAGAAATTTTTAATTGTAGTCGTACACTTAATTCGTTTCTATTAAATTCTGCAGAGTAAATTAATGAAAATTATTCATACAAAAATTGTCAATTGAAGTCACTCATTCATTTCATTTTTACTGAATTTAATAGAGTCAAATTAATAAAAACAATTCGTATAGAAACTTTCGAATTAAGTACTTAATTCAATTCATTTCTTTCTCAATTTATTAAAGTAAATGAAAAACCGATTTATCCAGAAGCTTTCAATTTTTCAATTGAACAAATTCACAGTACTTTTTAATTAAGTTTAGTAGAGTGAAATTAAACGAAAATCATTCGTGGCAGAAACTTTCGAACGAAGTTATTAATTCAATTTATTTCCATTAAGTTTAGTAAAGTTAAATTTATCGACGTTCCATCTTACAGAAAATTTTCAAGGAAGGAAAGAGTTCAATGTAGCTGCAATGTTGCAATTTTTTCATTAGAATGAAAAAGTTAATTAACATGAAATCTTCTGCGTACTAACAGTCTCCGTGCCTTCCTCGCCGCAAATCGGCAGGGCTGCATCTTAATCTGCAAGCACTGCACGGTGCACGGTGCAGGTGCAGCGGTTTCCGCGGCAAAGAGGCGGCTCCGCGAGATTTCGGCGAGTTGTTCGAACGATGCAACGAGGACTGCATCGTCGCGCGTGAACCTCGTTGCACGTCCCCGTCATTCGGAAGCTCTAATATTCTCTCCTTGCATATCCACGGGGGCGAACGCGCGTTGCCCTAACCGTAAATACAGCTTCGGGCAGGCTTCCCGACCGGAAATTAAACCGCTTTTCAGCTGTATTTCGAAGATGAAAATTTCCAGGACTGTTCCAGAACTGTTCCAGAACTGTTCCATGTATGTATCTCTCGCTTGCTCAACCGTTGCGGCAAGGGACGCAATAATGTTATTGCCTTCCTCGATCGCGTGACTTTTTTGAGGCCGAAACAATTAGGCGTCGATCCCTATCTCGTCACGATCTGGAACACCGTGAATACTGAATCACTATGTTCCCTCCAGGGCCTGAATTCAGAGCCACTGAATTATGGCACCGGGGTTCAGAAAGATTTACGCTGTGCTCACGATATGTTATTGTCACTGAGAAATTCATTCCCCTCTATCTGAGACAGGAGCTGCTGCTATAAAGAATGCTATAGCAGCAGGAATTTGCTGTGCATTTAGTGTGTCATTTTTATATCAATGCTCTCTGGAGCATTATTTAAGAAATAAAACATTCACTTCTGTAGAAGATGTAAGGAGGCACCTTGAGTCATATTTTGCTTGGCGAACCCTGGATTTCTATAAGAGGGGGATTGAAAATTTGCAGGAAAGATGACAAACTGTCCTTCATAATGATGGATATTATATAATAAATTATGAAATGAAAACCTGAATTTACTACAAAGTTTGTTTTAGTTTTCAAAATAATTGATTACTTGTGGGTCCCCCTAATATTAGACTGCAGATTTCATACATTTGTGGCAAAAATGCAACAACCTAATAGGTAGTAAAAACCATTAGGAGGATTTAGAAGTACTATTATATTATTTCAAGCCTGTTTCCAGAAGAAAATCGAAAGAGCAGTCCCAGTAACAATTAACGATTCGGTGAAATCGATTCGTCGAGCGCTACCGACGCGTACCGGCCCAGAACTAGTTCGGGACTGGTTCGGCACGGGTGTGCGAGCAAATTGCTGGAAAATTCGTGGCGAGGAAAAAATCGGGGAGAGGCAGGGACGAGTAGTGACGCGGCGCCGCGTGATCGTCGTCGTCGACGTCGGTTTCGAGGGTTACGTCCCGCGGCTTTCAGCCGGAAAATCGTGCGCGCTGGTCGATCGATCGATTTTCCCCTCGAAACTGGACTGACCTTCCGTACGACCCTGCTCGTTTGTCCACGAGCCGTGCAGGCTCCTGCACGGCGATTGATAAAGTGCGATAGCTCGATACGCGAACCGTCTCATTGAAAAACAGATTCAGTTTCCAACATTTCGCGAGAGAAATAACGTTAAAAATGATCAGGCTGATTTAGGGGCCAGAGTCACTGTTGTATTTTCTGTCATTGTTCATTGAAGTTTATTGTAAACGTAGTTGAAAGTCTGGGGAGTAACTAAAACATTGACACCGGAGTATCGGTGAAACGATATTAATTTATTGATAAAATCTTGCTTGTTTTTGATTATTTTCCTATGAGCCTTTCGCCGGTATATTCGTGACGTTTTTCTGATTAAAATGATACCCGACATGATACACTTCGGAGCATATTTGCGTATTGAATCCACGTGATTATAATCCGCGCGATTATACTTGAATTCTCCATATCCAACACGATCCAGTAAACATGGCCGCAATAGTGTCGTGTTTGGACTCTGTTTAATCAGAGAAATGTCAGGAATATGACGATAAAAGTTTCCTTATAATTCTTTAACGGGACTGTATTTTTGCTTTGTAATTTTGCAAGGGAAACAGGAAATTGTGTAGTTTTGGACATGAGCGAGTGAATGTTCAGTACAGTCCGTTTCGGATTTTTTTGTATATAAACTGGGAATGATGTTGTTTATCAGAACCATGTAATTCTAGCATAGTTCTTATCGAAACAGGGTGAGAATTATTGGAAACATTCATCGAGGTGATTGCATTGCAACCGCAGGCTTCCACCAACGCTTGGTAGGCCTGTTGGGTAATGCAGTCTATATTTCAGCAGTGCCGCCACCAATAATGCAAAGTTCCTCCGGGGTCCACTATAGATTGTTGCTGCTCCTGAGGGTATCGCTTCCCGAACACCTGAGTACACCTTAAGTAGCCTGCTATATTCCTCCCGCCAGGTGCATGCCGAGTAATTGATAGCGCGATCAGAGACTCTCTCAGGAGGACCTGGTAGTCTCAGCTTTTTGGGACTCTAAACTTTCCAGCATCACAATTATTTAACACTAACTATCTGGTGGCCCAAAAATCACTAAACCATTTTAAAGTGGATCTATACTTTTATTCTTTAAATATTCGCATTTATTCTGTTATAGACAGACTCGAGTTTTAAATGGTCTAGTGATTTTTGGACTACCCTTTAGTAACAAGGGAATTACTCTTGAATCCCAAATTTCAGTAACTTGAAAATTTGGAGTGTTTTGAAGCTTTAATGAATTTTGAATGTCGAAAAATTTAATAATAGAGATATTTTAAAAGAAAATACTTCAATCTTTTTAACAAGCTGAAAATAATAGATTGGTGTTTTTAAATCTTTTGAACGATGAAATAAGTATATTTAGTAGATATTATAATACGAGCTGCACAAAGGCCAAATGAATCCAATCTTGTAATTTTCATAATACAGTTACTTTTAAGACTCGGTAGATTTAGTGCTGAACAGGTTTTGTAAGAAGGACTCGCTTCTAGAGTAAGCAGAAGCAATATTTATGCAAAATTGGTGAACGGTACCGCGGCTAATAAAGTTCGATAGGTCGATAAGGCTGCGTGTAGTAGAAGGGTAGCTAATCTACTCGGGAACGGTTTTCCGCGTCGAATACGAGAATCCTGGAACATTACCGGAAATTCTTCCATCAGCCGTGCCGTGAAAATACTGGCCACGCAGGCACCACTTCCGGGCTAGCATAATTTTTATGGTAAAAGCCCCCATAAAAATACATGACCGGCTCCTAAAGCCGGGAAATTATTTCAGACGGGCATTATCTCTCCTCCCCTCGAGACTGAGCGAACGATCCACCGTTTCAATATACCATAAAGTCCAGTAATTAATACTTGCCTAATACAATCATTGTGAACAGTAGCGAATCATAAAATTTTTGCAAATAAATTTGACTTTTACGGCTGCCTACGGTAACTTACACGCTCCGTTATATGTATATTAATTTCACAGAAAAATTAACTAAATCAAAAATATTTCAAGAACTTCGATATTTTTTTACAATAAATTTTTTTCAATATTCTCGTAGAGCACGAAAAGACGAATTCAACGAGTACCATGACTATACTGTTCTGATCATTCGGTCTCTAGATATCCCTGTCTGACAGGTTAAATTGATTATGCTTTCAGACATAAATATCTCGAGATCAAATGATCGGAACAGTATAGTGTTGGGGGTCGTTAGATTCGTCTTTTCATGCTCTACGAGAGTATCGAAGAAAACATACAAAATGACCTTCGGAAAAACGACGACCTTGAAGTATCGTTAATAAACGACCTTGAGAAATAGATCTTTCCACTGTTGTATGTATCTACCACTAGGGAGAGCATGACGCCGTTCTTTTTTCTTTCTGTTTTCATTTTATAATTTCGTAGAGACTGCTTGTCGATCACGTTCGCAAAGGATCTTCTTTTCGTCGTTGGGTCAAGCGTAATCGTTCCGTGGGAACGTCTCTATTGGCAAGCGTTTGTTAACCGGGTCGTATATATTCAACGAGCGCGAATCTGTGCGCCGTGTTACACGTTGCACACCGATTACAGGGCGCCCAAATGTTACCCCCATATTCCACGGGGAACGGCGCGCGATTCCATAAATCGTCGCGAGAGATTCTCCCGGTGCCCGCGGAACACCGAAACTCCATTTAACGACCGTTGTATCGTATATTGCCCGTAATTCTGAAGTTGGAATTTTGAGGCTATACGAACAACATGATCCGGGAATCGAACCGAACAAGAAACGGTATAGTTGTTTTATTCTCGCGACTTAAACATACCTAGAGATCAATGGTTTTGCTAAGCCGACCGGTCGATTTAGTTGTATCACACGAATGAGTTAACTGACATCTGAGATCACGCTTTTACGTCGTGCGTTGCACCAGAGTCGCCAGATCAGGGGAATTACCACGAGGCGAGGGGAAAAAGTTACCCCCTCCTTGACAGTACTGGGTTAGTCACGTGACATTGCGACACGTGCACGACAGAGACGAGACGTGTCACGTGATTGGGCCGTGGCGATAGCGTGGGGAAATAACGTCGTAGAAGGGGAAGGCAGAGTGGGGAGACGAGTCTCAATCTGGCAACTCTGGACCAGTGCAGTGTTGCCAGGTCTCTCTGATGCCAGAGTAATATGTGATACGTTGCGCGTGCGCGACAGGGACACCACGCGGCACGTCACGTGACCAGTCTACGGTCTTAGTGGGGCACGTTGGAGTGTGATCATGGTGGGGGAATGGGATAATGGAAGGGGAAAAGGAGGAGAGGAAACAGATACCCTGTCGTCATGTGACATGATGCGCGGACCCAATTCGAGTTGCGTCTACGTCTGCGCCGTCACGAACTCGGTAATGGCAGAGAGAGGGTAACTGTATTCCCCTCAATTCAAGTCAATTCCCCTGATGTGGCAGCACTGCTGTGGCCATCATTGCTCCGTTATACAGCGGAAGAATGAAGCGCCTGTTATGCGTTGTGTTGGAGAGAAAATGAATAACTCAAATTTTTTCTTTTTTCTAGGTCGGGGGGGGGGGGTCGCTAGTAGTCCAATGAAAAAGTTCTCGTGTAAAAATTCGGCAGAATTCGGTTCCGGTAGAATTCACCATAGATTCGCACAGTACCCTGGCGTCTGTAGTATCTCTTTATGGGTTACGGGGCTAGCAGAGGGTGTGTCTCGGGAGACAAAGGGGTAAAGACCGTGCAAGAATTTGGCCCTCGGAGGTCTTCATTCTTTATAGGTTGGCAGGATGACACGGCCGCGTTCGATCTCTTGTGCCCTCCTTTTCTTTCTCGTTTACAACGTGAAGCACGTTTTTAATCGGCTCGACCCATTGTTGAATTCTGGCGTGTTTTACGGGCTCCTTTTGTTTTCCCCGGCTGCTCGTCGTTCCAATTTTTTTTTTTTTTTTGCGGTGGACGCCGAAAGAAATCAGTCCGCGATCATTTTTCGGGCGGGGCGTGTAAATCATGCGTCGCGGGAAATTGAACAAAGCCGAGGACGAACGCCTAAAAAAGAGTGGGAGAGAGAGAGAGAGAGAGAAAATAGTGGAAACACCGAGGAGGACGTCCACCGTAACACACGCGTTCCTCCATTTCGCGTTTTCTGCCTTTGAATTATTCGAACCGCGCTCCCCGGAACGCAATTTCGTCCCGTGTAACGACACGTTCGGGAGTTTCGACTCATTCCCAGGAATGGGGACACGGTCGCGTGCTGGATACGGATGCTGGGTCCTTCTGACCCACCCTCGAACTATTTTACATACAGAGTTGTCAAGCGTTTTGTCCTGAAGGATTGCAAACTGTTTCGTAAATATTTTGTGGTAAATCCTGCCCAAAGAGTTTCAAATCTTTCTGAGAATTTTAGAGGATGTTTAGATTGTCAATAGAGATGCTGGGTCCTTCTGACCCACCCTCGAACTATTTTACATACAGAGTTATCAAGTGTTTTGTCCTGAAAGATTGCAAACTGTTTCGTTAAAATTTTGTGGTAAATCCTGCCCAAAGAATTTCAAGTCTTCATGACAATTTTAGAGGATGTTTAGATGTCGATAGAGATGCTGGGTCCTTCTGACCCACCCTCGAACTATTTTACATCCAGGATTGTCAAGTGTTTTGTCCTGAAAGATTGCGAACTGCCAGTTTTGCAAATGTTTTCTGGAAAATCCTATCCAAAGAATTTCAAATTGTTCTGACAATTTTAGAGAATGTTTAGATTGTCAATAGAGGTGCTGGGTCCTTCTGACCCACCCTCGAACTATTTTACATCCAGGATTGTCAAGTGTTTTGTCCTGAAAGATTGCAAACTGCCAATTTTGCAAATGTTTTCTAGAAAATCCTGTCCAAAGAATTTCAAATTTTTCTGACAATTTTAGAGAACGTTTAGATGGTCGATAGAGATGCAAAATACATCGTAAATTTTTTGTGGTAAATCCTGCCCAAAGAATTTCAAGTCTTCATGACAATGTTAGAGGATGTTTAGATGTCGATAGAGATGCTGGATCCTTCTGACCCAACCTCAAAGTACTTGATAGAAGAAATGAACTATCTTCGTGGAAACAGGTGATGTATTGTTACTTCCTTCCTGCGACACGCACCATCGAGCGACTTTCAAACTTTTCCCCGGACATGGAAGACAGTCGGTGGACGGTTTGGCAGCGGTTAGCGTTGTCGAAGCTTAACTCCCGCTTAACAGAATTTCCGTCTGGCAGGGCAAGTTCTGCTCAAGTTCTGCGCGTGTCACGCCGTCATGGCAATTCTTCGCGGATACTTCGAACTTCCCGGCGCGGCGTCGAGAAGTTTTCTAAGTGTCGAGCAACGGGGGTGGCAGATATCCTTGGATATCCTGAGTTGAGGGGGCGTGGGGGACCAGGGCGTAAAACGATTCTGAAAATAACTGTTCGAAACGGTTCAAAACAAGCCCGTGATTAATTCTTTCCAGACTTTTCCTTTCCAGAAAATTGTTTGCATCGGTTCTTGGCAACAAGCACTACACAAAGACATCCTTCTTTCCTAAACGATCCTAATAATACAACATTCCCAATTCGTAGCTGTTCGAAATCGATAGTACCTACACGACTTAGTCTTCCGATGGCGAAACTCCTATTTCGGCGCCTTTGTCCGCGAGCTCGCGGGCTTCGCCATTTGTTCGCGCCTCGGCGATCTTAGCGAGGACTAACGCCGCCGCTATTATTCACTCCCGAAGTTTACGCTCCCTTCAACGATCGTGTGTAACTCGCAGCTGCACAACCCCGCTTTGCATAATGCAGCACGGGAAACGTTTAAGCGTCCCACGGAATTCGAACGGGGCCATTACTTAAGGAGGACGGCGCGTGTCACGCGCTGAAAATAACGCGATCTTTGCGAATTTTTTATGGGGACACCGTGCCACGAGGCTGCCGGGAAACTTTAGCAGCGCTTGGGAATATTTTTGCTTTTTGAATGAGCACTTTACCCCGACGGAGCAACTTCAGCGAAACGAACTTTATTCCAAAAGTTCGCGTCGCGTTCGATAGATGCGCTAATTCGTAGAAGCAAACCTATTTTATCTTGGTAAAAAAGAAATTTTAAAGACAATGTGCATTCACCCAATGTGGTCTTTAAGCAATTTCATTGAAGTTATTTTATTTTATGAGTCTGGAAATTGTTTCATATTCGTGCAGATACGCTAAGAAAAATCTGGAGGACTATTGCAGCAGGTCTTTGGCATTTGAGTTGTATCACAGTGTGGAGTTGTTGTAATTAAAAGACAGCGGATTTATGGCAAAAAGTAAAACTGTGAAGATAGCAGAAGAATTGAAAATTATTAAATGAAGTAATAGATTTTCTATGGGTTACAATAGATTTGGACAGTTTCTATTTTGCACAAAGATCCGCAGTCCAGATTTTCATAAAAAATTGGAGAATCGAATGCTTTTGTGCTCATAAGGGAATCATGCTCATAATTTGTATATCGGAGCATGGGCAGTGTCTTTTCGGCCTGGTCCTCGAAAGCCATCAATTGAATTACATACTGAAAGATGCGCAGAGTTACCCAGTTCGTTATCTTCTCATACATGACAAGCGAAACCTCGTCGCTCTGCAGCCGAGGCTGCTTGCTAACAACGTTCCCTAGTCTAGATACGAGCTAGGTTCTACTTAATTACTGCGTCTTCTGCATTCGAGCACGTCAATTTCCTCGAGCCTGCGACCATGTCGCTCCTATGCAGACGTCTTATCTTGCGAGGGTAGATAGGGAGCTTACATCATGCTATCAGCATCACGATGCTGGGGAATATTCGGGTAAAGTTCACACGACAACACCGTCACCCTTACACCTCCGTACAAAATCTCTACTTATTCAAATTCTGCATTTTTCACAGGCGCACATTGCAACCGAGAAATCTGAAAAATTCAGCAAAACGGGCGTCCAACATAAATCTATTTTTCAATGATTTGAACACGTTCTACATAACTTAAACAGTATACTCACACATTTTTTACTATTTCAGATGTTCCATAATCGAAATAAAAATTGTTACAAAATGCTGCAGACAATATTCATTAAATTCCTCTTCTAATGACAATACTGCTGCACGTTTCACGCATTAGCTTCTGTCACAAATGCTCAAAATCAGCGTTCTAAATAACTTAAACAGTATACTCATACATTTTTTACTATTTCAGATGTTCCATAAACGAAATAAAAATTGTCTGTCTCAATTGCGTTCTCTTTCTCAATAATTTGAACAGATACAAAATGCTACAGACAAAATTCACTAAATTCCTCTTCTAATGACAATACTGCTGCACGTTTCACGCGTTAGCTTCTGTCACAAATTTACAAAATCCACGTTCTAAATCACTTAAACAGTATACTCATACCTTTTTTACTATTTCAGATGTTCCACAAACGAAATAAAAATTGTCTGTCTCAATTGCGTTCTCTTTCTCAATAATTTGAACAGATACAAAATGCTACAGACAAGATTCATTAAATTCCTCTTCTAATGACAATACTGCTGCACGTTTCACGCATTAGCTTCTGTCACAAATGCTCAAAATCAGCGTTCTAAATAATTTAAACAGTGTACTCATACATTTTTTGCTATTTCAGATGTTCCATAAACGAAATAAAAATTGTCTGTCTCAATTGCGTTCTCTTTCTCAATAATTTGAACAGATACAAAATGCTACAGACAAAATTCACTAAATTCCTCTTCTAATGACAATACTGCTGCACGTTTCACGCGTTAGCTTCTGTCACAAATTTACAAAATCCACGTTCTAAATCACTTAAACAGTATACTCATACCTTTTTTACTATTTCAGATGTTCCACAAACGAAATAAAAATTGTCTGTCTCAATTGCATTCTCTTTCTCAATAATTTTAACACACACAAGATGCTACAGACAAGATTCATTAAATTCCTCTTCTAATGACAATACTGCTGCACGTTTCACGCGTTAGCTTCTCTCTGCACCCTAAAGCTCACAGCTTTTCCTAATTTTCCGGAAGCTACCGATTCACGGCTAATTTGCAGTCTAACGGGAGTATCGGGGTTCGGCATTGCTGCAGAAAATTTGTTTAGGATGCAACAAGCAAGTTGCGTCGCGTCGGCCGTATTCCAGTTCAGTTGTCGCAGTCGTTTCGCGCGTGCACCGCGCTCCGTGTGTAGATATGAATTTATATGGATTGCATTCGCGGCGCGCGGCCCGGCTGTATACGGTGCATTGATGCGATATGGAAATTTCACCGTGATGTTAATGCCACCGATAGACGTCACGCCGACAAGGGAATTTCACTGTGCAATCGAGAAATCGATCTCGAAGGTCGATACCCGCCCCTGTCAACCGGGCTTTGATTTTTACGGGGAACCTTTCGAAAGACAAATTTATTTTAACAGTAATGCATTTTCTGCATTTTATTTCAAGCTTCGTCTACCACATTCATAGAAGCGGACGAGCTTGACGAGTGGACTGTGGATCTTTATGCAAAATAAAAATTGTTTACGCCAATTACGAAGAACGGGAGCCAGGTTTCGTTCTTCTTTCAATAATTTTAATGAACCTGATGCATTGATGGTACGAAATTTTCTTAATTTTTGCACTGCGTTCAATAGCATTTTCATTGTAATCACATAAAATCCGCAGTATACTCAGTGCTGGGCAAAATGGCATTTGAAATAGAAAATAGTAAATAATTAATTTTATTTTTAGAGCATAGCTATAATCATGCAAATAAATTATTTTATTTATAAGAAAAAGTTTTCGAAATACTATTTAAAAGTAGTATTTTATTTGGAAAACATTGAAAATAGTGAGACTTATTTTGTAAAGTCAACATACAAAAATCGATCTCTCCTGCAGTAATTTCTGTTTCATAGAACTGTTTGATCCCTGATCGGAAATCACTATGTCTGAGGTGGGCGTAGCCCCTCAGGTGCGTTGCCGCTCGCGTTTCCGGTTCCGAGAGGTTCGATTCGTTTTCTCCGACACGAGGCGCAAGCTTCTGTACATTCGCGATTACCATATCCTTCGGCGTGTTCTTTTTTGCGGAAAAGAGAGAGAGAGAGAGAGAGAGAGGAGGGGGGATGCATAAGCGACGAGAATCATCCTTGAACCGCGCGCGCCGGATCTTTCCATCCCGACTGAATTATTACTGCGAACGTATCCGGGGTTTCCGGTTCGCTTGTAACCGCGATTCCAAGAAAAATAGAAACGAACGTACCGGATGAAAATGGGGAAACTCGTCCCGGGCCTGTGTGCACCACCACCACCGTCTCCGATATTATTGAACGAGTTGCTCGAGCACTACGAAATTCACTCGGCGCTGAAAGATTTATTCCTCGGACATTTTCCGAGCTCTGTTTCGAGGTTTTAAACGGAACGAGAGCTGTTCAACTCGTCTACGGTCTACCGGATGTGTGTATAAATTCGTTGGAAGATTTAGTGTTCGGGCGTCGTTCGCATCTTCCGTTGATTCGATACGATTTCGACCAGCTTCGCTTTATTTTATTTTGCTTCTGTTGCAAGCAAGGTTTCATTTCGATAGCTTGTCTTCGTTCGACACGAGTTTCACTAGCTTCGTTTTATTTGATTCCAGTCTGACGATAACATATGGACGTTTACAAGATTTTCTTAATTCGTTCGTTTATGAATTTTCCGTGGTTTCCTTTTTTTATCACCGATCCTGTTTCCTGAAACTTTGCAACTGATCGTAACACGTACGTATGAGAAACATGTGTATTCGACGAGCACACTCATCAGCTCCGTAAATAAAAATTATTTCTACTCGCTCTTCTAAAGAATACACCATTTTATGCAATTAATTGTACTACGATATTGTGTCTCTTATTACGATGATTCACACTTGATTAAAGTAGTAGAATCTTATATTGAAAGTGCTAGTACAACTGGAAAACGTTAACGATTTGCGTCGAACAATTTTACACAATAAAATGCCTCGCTCGACTTCTCTTTGAATATCTCCGAAACTAGAGCGCGGATAAAAAAAAGTATCCTACGAAAATTGCTGGTCTTTTTGCGTACAATAAGATCCCATGATAAAAAATATAGGTTTCCATTTGAAAAAACAAAGTTGACCTCCAAATGACCTTGAAAACTCTTTCCCCCTCGAAATCCTTGGACAGGTGTTTTACACTTTTTTAATATCTTTCATAGTTTTCGAGATATTCGGCTGGAAAGTTTTCAAATGTACACCTTGCATAAGAACCTTGCGATTTTCCATCGTTCTCGGAACGAAATAAGGTTCCTCCGCGGTCGGTTCAGGGACCAGGGAAGATTCTTGAGAACAAACGTCCTCGGGTTTCCCGTTCCCGCGTTGTCACGTTCCGCAAACGACGACGGAACCACCGCACCGCACCGCATCGCGTCTTTGATAAACATCGTTCCCCGCTTAAGTGGATTCGGTTTATTAGAGGCTGCAGCACTCGCGAGCAACGAACCCCCGAACAGGATCGATCCAGGCCCTATCCGTAATTGAATCTGATTCACCGTGAAACCGTTGTGCTCCGAGGAGAACTCGCGCTTCCATTGCGTCGAGGTAAGTTCATTGTGTTTGGCGATTCGCGATACGAAACTTCGCCCCGGAGTTTCGGTAATGATGTGTACGAATGTGTTCGATTTTCCTGGCGAGCTCTCGCCATTTAATCGCTCCGCAAATCCTGCTGGAGTGCAACACAGTTTATGCTGCTTTCAATCATCTTGCGATTTAATCGTCTTTCGACCATGTAGCTTTATTCATTCTATTCAGAGGTTGTCTCGTAGCCGTTGTGGCAGGTAAATGTACGAAAAATTGTTTTGCGCGTTAACAGTACATTGAAACATGTGCAAACAATTTTTGTATACATTTACAGCACATTTACGAAATGTTTTAAACGCACCTTTCAAAGGAATACAAATTTTCCTGAACTCTTTCGCGTTTTTAATTGTTTACAACCAAGATTGTCAACCGAAAAATCGGAAAAAATTCTCATACATGCAGCTCGACAACTGCAACACGGCAGATTTTTTTCAAAATTTTGGCATGCACTTACATTGGACAATTGACCATATTTCGCTAAACCGGGGTCACCCTATAATGAGCATACCTCCGGGTACTCGTGATTAAGAAATTGTGTATCTGTGTCTTCTGTGGCAGTACATATACAGAACCTTGAAACATGCACACAAAATTGTTTTGTACATTTATAATGCACTTATCCTCGCAGAAGGCACTTATAGAATGTTTAATCGCATTATTGGGAGGTATACTATGGGGTGACCCCGGTTTAGCAAAATTCAGTCAATTTTCCGATATAATTTCATGCTAAAATTATGAAAAACATCTGGTGCATTTCAGTTGCCAAGCTCCACATTTGAGAATTTTGAAGAAATTTGAGAAAATGGAAAAGGTTCGTTAAAAGAGTGTAATCATTATTTAAATCGATTTTACTGTTTCTCCCGCACTGAAGCTTTTTAGTAAAAATCGAGGGAATCCATTTTTGCGATCTATCGAATCCAGAGGGCCGGGTCTGGATCATTGTTTCTTGCTCGTCCGGTCAGTAGACATAGTGGTGGCGACCTGGTTTCGGGACAATGGCGTCGGCGTTTTTGCGCTGATGCCGTTGCAAACTTATCGAGCGTCGCGACGCGTCGCGACGGAAAACGCTCGACTTCTTGCAAAAGCTCTCGCGGAAACCTCGGAATCAGAAGAGGATCCTCTTCAGGCCTTTCTGTGGAGACACTTCGCTCGATGTCTTTTCCTTTCACGAAAAATTCACACCTAATTTGACCACCTTAAATATCCCACTGATTGTGAATGACTCTGCTCCACATATTTTAACTTTCTTTTTGCAAAGTGGCACTTCGTTTGTTAACAATTTATTTTATAGGGCTATTTTATCTTCGTTTGAACTTTAATGCACGTTTTATTGCACATGTTGTACATGAAAGTGGAACGTCCTGTACAAATTCTGAATTAGTTCTATTTATTTTCTTCTTACCTACAGCATTGATAAAAACAATTTAGATATTCGATTCAAGTGGAGCAATTTAAAAAATTTTACCATTTTCAAAGACAAAATGTGAGGACACTGGGAGCGTAATTTGTGACGTCGCGACGTCGTGGACGTCTCTGTACCTGTAGCGAGCATCCGTGTCTAGTTTTAACGACGACTTTTAAGAAAATTCGTTATCCGTCTCCCCCTCAAAGGAACGTAACGGTATTACTATTTCTCCGGCTGGAATTCGCTCGAGCTACCTTAACGAACGCTTAATTAAAATTTAATTAAGAACGCCTCGATGTAACGTTTCCTCCTTCTTCTTCTTCCTCTCCCCTCTTCTTTTCATCTTTTCTTCTATCCCAGATCAAAAGAATCGTCTCCCGTTTTCATCCTCGCTTTAATAACAAACTTTCCTTTCCTTCGAGGGACTCGTGCCTTTGAGACTCCTTTGCCCGTGCACGATCACTATACTACGAGAAAAGTGAGTGATTGTTGCATGGAAATGTCGCACGGAAACGTTACTGTTTTAACGAATTGTTGAATTCGTTCGTGCTTCTTGTTGTTCTCTTAAGATCTGTGAAATTTGCAATTGCTTACGTGCATAACCATACGAAAACGGAGTCAATTTTGTCCGAGTAGACGGTCGGGTTTTTCCAATTTTTACGACATGCTTTCTTATTTCTTTTTTAATCAGTGGCCTTGTCATAAAGTGCAATCCTCCGGCTTCAATTTAAGCCCTCGAAAGCTCAAAAATTCCTACAGGAACACTTTTCGACATTTACTCGAACTCCCTAAAAATTTACTCAATTTCGTCCAAGCAGACGGTCGGGCTGTCCCAATTTTTGCGACAAGTTTTCGTATTAATTTCTGAGCCTGAATGCCCCTATCATAAAGTGCAATCCTCCAGCTTCAATTTAAGCCCTCGAAAGCTCAAAAATTCCTACAGGAACACTTTTCGAAATTTACTCGAACTCCCTAAAAATTTACTCAATTTCGTCCAAGCAGACGGTCGGGCTGTCCCAATTTTTGCGACATGTTTTCGTATTAATTTCCGAGCCTGAATTCCCCTATGATAAAGTGCAATCCTCCAGCTTCAATTTAAGCCCTCGAAAGCTCAAAAATTCCTACAGGAACACTTTTCGAAATTTACTCGAACTCCCTAAAAATTTACTCAATTTCGTCCAAGCAGACGGTCGGGCTGTCCCAATTTTTGCGACATGTTTTCGTATTAATTTCCGAGCCTGAATTCCCCTATGATAAAGTGCAATCCTCCAGCTTCAATTTAAGCCCTCGAAAGCTCAAAAACTCCTACAGGAACACGTTCCGAAATTTACTCGAACTCCCTAAAAATTTACTCAATTTCGTCCAAGTAGACGGTCGGGCTATCCGAATTTTTGCGACATGTTTTCGTATTAATTTCTGAGCCTGAATGCCCTTATCATAAAGTGCAATCCTCCAGCTTCAATTTAAGCCCTCGAAAGCTTCTGAAATCCTACGGAAACATATCCTAAAAATTCTAAGAATTCCCTTGAATTCGTGAGTTTCTGAACTGGCGGTCAGAAAAAATTAACGAAGCTATATTTTCCAGCATTGCCATCTGTAAAAATACAATGTCGCAGCACAAGCTCGAGACTGTCTGCTCGCCGTATTTCCCAAACAGACGTCGAACAAATCGTGGTTCGTCACTCGGTGCCCGATCGATCGCGCGCCGGTTGCAACTTGCAACTCGCGACAGGATTACATCGCGAAACACAGTGTTTCGCGAAAACGTGTTCCCCCGCGCACTGACACGGCAAACAGCATCGATCACTGTCCGATCCGTTCGATCCTGCTCATTCGTCGCTGGGAAATCGGTGGACACTTACCAAGGACGCGGGGGTTGGCGGGACGGGGGTAGAAAACGGGATGGAAAACGTCGAGGAATTCTTTTCAATTCGCAAGCAGCAAGCACCATCGATTCGTTTGCTACGCGTCGTGACGCACGACGCTTGCAAAAACTTCGGAAAAAGCTACATACAAGGTGTTCGACTACGTGGTGGTTCTCCATGACAATATAAGACGAAAATGAAGAATAAAAATATTGCAATTTCGGCTCCATTTTTTACTTATTAACAATTCAAAGTCCGCCTAAAATGCGGCAACCCGGTCAACAGAGGTGTACGTTGCTTACGTCATAGAGGCGCGTGACAGATACTCCTCGCAATTAGTCACCTGGCAAGAATTCGGCGTGTAATTGGGTTCCGAGGATCGATTCGGTCGTTCCACACGCATTTTCGGTTCTATTAGAATTGTTGGATAAAGTGTGTGACGTCAAAGCCTAACCATTGCGAGCGAGGACCCTCATTCGTGCGTGACCGTCGCGCGTCTTTATGACATAAGCAACGTACACCTCTGTTGGTCGGGTTGCCGCATTTCAGGCGGAGTTTTAATTGATAATAACTAAAAAATGAAGCCGAAATTGCAATATTTTTATTCTTCATTTTCGTCTTGTATTGTCTTGGAGAACCATCCCTTGAATTTTCTCCCACCTGTAGTCGAACACCCTGTATACCGGTGACTGAATGGCAAAAATAAAGGAAACACTGTTTGTCTTCCACAGTTTCGACTCAAAACGAATCTCGGAGCACTTAGCCTAATTTTACAGGTGCACAGCCGACGGACTATCGCCGCCGCTTCATAAAGCTGTTAACGCGTGCTCGTGGACTATAGTCAGGGTCTCGTGTCGAGGGCAGTTTTGTAAAAGCAGGCCGAAAACGATTACGTGTTCCGCACGGCAGTAATGATAGTAAAGATATAACTCCTCCGCAGGACTGCTGGAAAATGCAAACTCATACACACTGTATAGCCGAGCCGTTTCACGAAGGAATCGCGAATTGGCTGTGCCTGTAACGATCACCTCGAAGGGAAAATAGCTCGGCTTATTACTCGGCGTAATAGCCGCGAAAATAAGGAGAAGCAACACGCCACTGTTGCGCCATCGACGAAACTCGTGCCCGTTGTCGTCGTTTTAGCAATCAATCATCGTGTAACTCTCGTTCTTCTTTTTTTCAAATTGCTTTCTACGATTTTCCGCGATAGGATCACGGGTGACGCGATACGAGGAGATCGATTGTTCCGCGCGATATCTTCGCGACTCCATCTGCAAATATTAATGGCCTTGGAAACGCCATTTTGTCTCGTAGCGACTGGAACGGTCTCATGAAATATTTCCTGCGAGGACATTTTTATCAATTTGACTACTACGCGGATTTTTCGGCGAGATAAAAATTATTTGTTTCTGTTGCTTGCAAATAGGAGCCATTTTAAAACGGAGCCAAAGTAACGATAATGGTGATTAGACTGGGCTTGATTAAACTGTTGCAATTGGACTGAATTGCAGCTTGGTAAATATTTATTTGTTCTATTAACCTCTTGCACTATAAGAATTTGCTGAATATGTTATCAGTTATTGACTATATGTAGTAAATATTTATTCGCTGGAGAACACGTCACCAAAAAATGATTGGAGGAAGAAACGAATTTCCATTTGGCTTTCATGTTTCTTCTAATTGATATGTAACGTTCTAAGAATGATCATTAGACAGATTTTTATGCACTCGGACGGATCGAGGTGAAAGGAAACTGTACAGACGTACCAATAAAATTGAATAAGACAATTCACGTTTCGATGAAAAGGTACGAACGGGAACAATCGATCTCGAAAAACCGCCAGGTGTAAATCCGGAAAGCCCGGGTCTACGGGCCAGCTGGAAAATTGCCCAAATACACTTCGAAATCCTCGAGCGCGTCGGTTCGAGAGAAGTTTTTCGACAAAAGCAACCGAGGAGAAGCTGTCGGCCCGCGCCACCTTGCTCGCGGAATATTTTATTTGCCTCCGAAAAGAATTTCTACCGCGCCGGAATTCCATCCGGCAGAACCGCCGCGCCGGCAACTTCCGATTCCGCGGATCCACCTTTCCTTTCCTCCTACAGCCGTTTTCATAGGGTGACGCGAAAACATGTGACCATGTAAAAATTCTGCGTGGAAATACGCGTCGAGAAGTCCTGTAGCGTTTAGCGATTCCGAGATACACAGGGTGTTCGACTACAGGTGGGAGAAAATTTAAGGGATGGTTCTCCAAGGCAACTTAAGACGAAAATGAAGAATCAAAAAATTGCGATTTCGGCTTCGTTTTTTAGTTATTATCAATTTAAAATTTTCTCCCACCTGTAGTCAAACACCCTGTATAAATCATTGAAGTGATCAGAAATCGGGAGACAGTATTTCCTTCTTCATATTCTCCTGTTATTTTTCCAAGAATAAATTGAAATATTAATGGTATGAATAATGTCATAAATAAACTGCGGATTGTACGCATTTATAAGTTATAGATAAAGCATATAGGGTGAGTCAGTTTTGTTGGTCCAATATTTTTGGTACACCCTGTAGGTGGTCTAACGTCTCTCTTGCTTCTTGTGTTTTATTTCGCCTGCCATAGGTTTCTTCGACTATACTTTTCTTTCTCCGGTTCACTACATTTACCCGTGGACTTTTCCCGGATTTCTTGTCGCCGCTGCAGATTTCTCAGCATACCCCCCGCACACCCCTCGTAGATTCTCAAACTTTTTTCCGCGTTTTGCAGGATTTTTTACGGGCCAAGCGACTCTCTTCCAGACTCGTTCATTCTTTCACACCTTTTCTGTAACGACTCTTCTATTCCCGGACCCTTTAACTTTTATACTGTTTTTTAATCGCGCCTTTCTTCCTTTGCGAGTTCCCCGGAGCGCTTTGACCCCTCTCTCTCTCTCTCTCTCTCTCTCTCTCTCTCTCTCTCTCTCTCTCTCTCTCTCTCTTATTCAGTTTCCGCCTTTTTTCCCTTTCTTTCTCCTTTTGTAGGTTTCAACTCGCTTTTGTAGCATTTTTCTGCTAAGCATCTGGAACCTCACATTCGTTTAAGTTTTATGCGATATGTTGTGTAAACAGGTTACAGAAGTGTGCA
Source organism: Halictus rubicundus (assembly GCF_050948215.1). NCBI lineage: Eukaryota > Metazoa > Arthropoda > Insecta > Hymenoptera > Halictidae > Halictus > Halictus rubicundus. The sequence continues at coordinate 13,224,616 of NC_135155.1, read as the reverse complement.
GTTTGTGCGAACAGTAAGTTAATTGTACGTGGAGCACGGATTAACTATTATATGTTCCTTAGAAACAGTTGTGTAAAGAACTTGATATTTGGTTCGTTTCTGGTTTAGCCATTGATTTGCAGAACTTTGGTTTATTGTATTTCGTGTCTACAGTAATGTATGAATGTGTATATGAAAATAAAACTGCTTTGTTATTAATTAGTTGTGTATGAAACTTCTACCGTCGTATTCGTAACGTTTTTCTGATTAAAACGAGCCCAAACACGATACAATTTGGATCGTGTTTGTTTGTTTAAATCACGATTAATTAGAACCTCCATTATCCAAACTAGTAATTCTTCACCGTTTTTTTTTTTTCACTTTTTCGTACTTTTACGATTAGATTGCAGATTTTATGCATTTTAGAACGTTAGAAGAATTTTAAAATGTTGTGGTAGGTATTATTTTCGAACTATTGGATCCATCAGGAAAGGAAGTCAATTTTTATTTTACTCCATTTTGCCGCGATTCGGATAGACAATTTTTATTTTGCATGCGGGTCCGCAGTCTATTCATGATCGACACTCGTGAGCACAAACACTGTATTAGTAAGTAAAGCAAAAGTCTGCTCAACTTGACCTTCTCATCGGTTCGGATAATAGAGGTTCTACAATTTCGTGGATTAAACAATTAAATTCGATCCAAATTGTACCGTGTTTGGACTCATTTTGATCAGAAAAGAGTCGCGGATATGCCACTGAAAGTTTCACAAAAAAATCATTGAAAACACCAAAGTTATTTCACTAAATTAATAACAGTAACTATTTCTTCAATTTCATCAATAACTTTTCACCGCACAGACCATTAGATAGCAAACCGCACACACCTAAGTCTTTTCCTAGACAATTTTGATCCAACACCGTCCACGAGGAAAAATACATTTGTCCATATAGTGTGTCCAAAAAGTATTTCAATGTCGCTCGAATACTTTCTGTACATGTCTCGGAACTTATGCAGTTAAGTTTCCATTACTTTTCTGGCCACGTTTTTCGCAGGAGCATATCGATCTGGAGGGGTGAACTCTTTCACAAAGGGTCGCTAAATTCTTCGATTCGGTGGACTATAGTGCATGCGAGTTCGTTAAGGAAAATCCGTGTCCGGTAATGGCGGAACGTCGCAAAAACGAACGGAACAGTATGGGACGGGGTTCTCCCTGTTCGTTCTAATTGACAGGGTCGTGCAAAGTGCTGCTCAAAGGGGTTTCGCAGTCGATTCCGTATGCACCCCCGCGAACGGGGTTGCGAACTTGTTAACAAGTGTCGCTCTGAAACGGAAACGGGAAAAAATCTCGGCCGACGACAAGGCAGTCGATGAAGCAGGGAATCCTGCGGCGGAACGACTGTCTTTCGCGAAAAGTATGCGAATCTCGAAACTTTGATAATTACTCAAAGGCATTCGAAAGTTTCTGGACAACTGTGATTCAATTTTTTCCGAGAGCGTATAACTCGAAAAGAATGTTAAGAATCACGATAATTATTAGTTGAGTGTATTCATTTATGGCAAGAATGAGCACGTGCAATTTAAGGCAGTGAACAAATTAAAAGATTTTAAGGACGTCAATTAGTCTCGGCTTATTAAAATTATTAAAATAAGAAAGTCTGATTGGCTCCTGTTCGTTGTAATCGATGCAAACAATTTTTATTTTACATGAAGATCCGCAATCTAATTTATTCGTAGACTTCAGATTTTTATACATTTATGGTATTCCCAAATTTTTATAATATAGGAAAATATGTATAGCAACGAACATTAATAAGATCTCTAATTTCTTCTTAGTAAGAGATGTTCTGTGGCTGTAAAATAAATTGTAAGGGGTTAATAATAAATATGTATGATAAATTATATGTTTTATTTATGTCTGTGATTATATTTTATTGTATACGTTTAGAGACAGCTGTTTCACGAACCTTGTTTCTTTTTGTTCCAGGCTCGACCAGCCGGTGACCAGCTCGACGTCCGGAATGGACAGCAAAAAGGTTCGAACGACACTTTATTGATACTTTATTTATTATATTGATTATATCGATACATTGGCTGTCGAATCAGCGCCTGGACAAATTCCACAAACTTCAACTCTCCGCTGATCTCCATTTTCGTTTTGAAAGTTTTTCCTGGTACACTGCTACATCTCATTAACATTATCGATCAATTAAAATGTAGGCATGCTAACCAAGCTGTAGGTACTGGATCACTATATCTCAATCGCTATGAATTACAACCTTTTCAATTTGTACAATCATCAATTTTCGCTGTCAAAGTGAAATGTGAATTAAAATTTTTAAATTAAATTTTTAATGACTAGATTACGGATTTCATACATTTACAACAAAATTGAGTAGGTGAAATATAAAACAACGAAAGTATTAATAGAGTTTCAGAGCAACGACGTGTTACCACTAGGTTACGAATTTTTGTGCAACATAAAAATTGTCTGAAATTGCGGGGCACAGGAGCTGACATTTATTTTTTCCTCTCATAATTTTAATGAACTAGTAAGATCATTAAATTTCGTGAATGAGAGATATAGAGGTAAGTATTTTCTTGCTCTATTAAAATTATTAAAGGAATAATTATTTGGTTCTAGTACCTTGCAGTTAACACAATAAATTTTCATTCAATCTGTTAATGCCACCAGGCCAAATGGTAGTACAAAAATTTGAGGAGCACGTTCGAATCGAGTAGATTTAAAAGGAATAACGTTCAAGATGGAGGAAGATCATGCGCGGCGTTGATGCACATAGCTCTACGGTAACTTGCCAAAATTGCACAGTCTCGCGAAAGTCGCAGATAATCGATACTAGCGATACGGGTTTATGGTGGTTGTAAAGGTTTCCAGCGGTCTGATACGGGCCTCTGGCGAGGTTAACGATGTCGTTCGAAGTTAACGCGATTACATCGACACGATAAGAGAACGGAGTTAATGCTATAGCCGTGCTATGGATAGCTACACTGTATAATAAATAGGTCGCAAAAGTGTATGCAATTTATGCATTTCCGTAGACAAAGTAGTTTCAACGAAATGGGATCAAATGAAACTTCATTCACAATAGCTGACAGCCTGCGTATTAATTGAATTTTCAATTTTAGTATTTTTTTAAATTTGAACTATGTTTTGCAGTAAAGTGTGCGCAATTTTCTCTATTTTCATAGGTGAAATTATTTGATAAAATTCTAATTTTTTTATTATTACAATTAATGGACATACGGCGGAGACGATCGATGTTTAAACATGCTATAACGTCACAGCACGAAATTTGGGCAGAAGTCTATTAACGCTCATTTCACCGGTGACACCGAAATGTCAGTCAATTCATTGATGCAGAGCCGTGGCTTGATTAAAAGTGGCTCGCGTCGCGAATTGTCGGCAATTAAATCAGTTTCCGTCGGGAACTCGAGATTTTCGGAACCGGGCCCCCGGGATCCGGTCTAATTGAGCAAAAACGACGGAAAAATCGCTCGGACGGAGCTCTCCTCTAGTTTTCAAACTCTGCGCACACCGTCGAAAGACTAATTCGAGGAGTAGACAAGTGTTTTCCCGAGGAAAATCGACGGGACGCGATCGATTCGGCTTCGTTAGTTGGTGTCCCGGATTTCTTGCTGAAAAACCAAAGTCTGGTACTGATGGTTGTCCGCCGACCTCTGCAATTTTGCAGCAATCAGTCGGCTTAAATGGATTCAGGCCGTGGAAAGCCGTCTCGAATTATTTACTGGAATTTTTTGGTACCTCGTGCTCGATTACTCGGCGACTAGTTTTCATTTACTTTTGTACTCGAAAGATTACTGCTTCTGGAACGCACAAATTTATGCGTACAGTATTAATTTTACTTCTAGACATATTAGTAATTGGTTTCATATTACGTCAAGGTCATCGGTATGTTTTTGATTGATACCCCATGTTTCTTTTTTGATACCCTTATAGAGCATGAAAAGACGAATCCAACGAGTACCATGACTATACTATTCCGATCTTTTGATCGCGAGGAATTCGCGTCTGAAAGGTACTCTAATCAATACTTTCAGAGAAAAGTATCTTGAGATTAAAAGATCGGAATGGTATACTCATGGTAGTCGTTGGATTCGTCTTTTAATACTCTACAAGCTCACGTACGAAAAAATATGAGCTTCTGACAAAAAATGTACCGGTCACCTTGAAAAAAATTGTTTCAACATCATAAAACGATAAGTAAGGTAGATATCTGGCTGAGACATGTTGGATAAACGTTTCGAGTTGTCTGATTGAACACCTTTTTGCCAGGGATGTATCTCGATGAGACAATGTATCTTAGATTCAGTGAAAATTTGATGGATCCTAATGTAACCTGAATGATGATTTCAGGTTGTCCAGGCGGCGCCCCTTCCTGTGCCTGTGCCTGTACAGGTGCGCAGCAAGAACGATGGCTCGGGTGTGGTGGCGGCGTCGGTGTCGGGCGTTCGCAGACGAAGCGGCTCGCAGGGGTTGCGATCGCCAGCCGCGAAGAGGCCACTCTCCGCCCCGGTCGCCCTTCAGGGCTGGCTGCACAAACAGGGCTCCGAGGGTCTCATGCTCTGGAAGAAACGGTGGTTCGTCCTCTCCGAGTACTGCCTCTTTTATTACAAAGGTCAGACTTACCTCTACATCTTCTACCTTCCATCTACATCTCTATCTATCTGGCGCTCTAACTACCGCTCTAATCTAGTTCTCTATAGAGATCTCCATCTATTTAGTACTCTAGCACTCTATCTAATTCTCTATTTAACTCTATCTAGCTCTGTCTCTACCTATCTAGGTCTCCAAATCTCTGGTTCTACAGGGTGTTCGACGACAGGTGGGAGAAAATTTAAGGGGTGGTTCTCCGTGACAATATAAGACGAAAATGAAGAGTAAAAGAATTGTGATTTCGGCACCATTTCTTAGTTATTAAGAATTTAAAATCCGCCTAAAACGCGGCAACCCGGCCAACAGAGGTGTACGTCACAAAGGCGCGTGACAGGCACTCCGCGTGCCTCGCAAGAAGTCACCTGGCAAGAATTCGGCGTGTAATTGGGTTCCGTGGGTCGATTGGGTCGTTCCACACGCATTTTCGGTTCTCGCCGAATTATTGGCTAAAGTGTGTGACGTCAAAGCCTAACCATTGGATGCGAGCGAGGACCCCCCCTTGATACTAGACTGTCGCGCGCCTTTATGACGTAAGCAACGTACACCTCTGTTGGCCGGGTTGCCGCATTTTAGGCGGATTTTTCATTGATAATAACTCAAAAATGGAACCGAAATCGCAATTTTTTTATTCTTGATTATCGCCTTATATTGTCTTGGAGAACCACCTCTTAAATTTTCTCCCACCTTTAGTCAAACAAATTTAATTCTCTAGATCTCTAGCTCTAGATCTTTCCATCCATCTATTCATCTCGCCATGCGTTTATCTAGCTTTCCATCTCTTTAGTGCTCTAACTCCCCAGTTCCTTGCTCCCTCACTATCAATAAAACTCCTGTCTGCCATCTCGCATTGCCAATAAGCGATAATTTACGTACGTCCCCTACACCATGATCTTTTCAATTAGTCTCGCGCAACATTCACACGTGTCCAGAGCTCGACAAACCACCCCGGTCATAAGTAAATGAAATTTTACTTCCTCAAGCTGGTGGACGAACCCACGGGCATAACTTACCTTCACTCCGTTGCCATTCGCAACGCTCGTTTTCTTTATTCCCGCGGAATTACGTGTCGTCTTCCTTCCTTCGAGTTCTTCTTCTCCTACTCCCCCCCCCCCTCCCACTTCTGGTTCGTGACAAAAACGACCGGGGGAAAAGAAAACGCACTCCTATCTCCGGTTTCTCGTTCTCGTTTCTCGCTCCGTGCATTCTTGGCACAACACCCAGACACTCGCGACTTGTAATTCGGACCCGGCGTGTTGGTTCGATATATGTACACGTCGACTTCCGTTTCTTTTGGCCTCGTTCCTTTTTTTTTTTACCGCCGACGCGCCACGTTCGAGATGAGAATGGTACCAGAGAAATGGCTTTCAATTAACGACACTCGACTGCACCTCCCCCCGCGCATAGTATGATTTTTAAAAGCAGAAGAATTCATTGTCGTTGTTTATTCCTTTCTGGAAAGAGAAACACAATTTCGTAGATTCAAAGAAAGTCATTTATTTAGGAAATTTCATCGGTATATTTTTTATTGGTACCCTGTATATTTTCATCAATATTCTTGTAGAGAACGAAAAGACGAATCCAACGAGTACCGTGACTATACTATTTCTATGATTTGATCTCGAGATATTTGGCTCTGAAAGGTAAGATTTTTTATTCTTGAAAAAGTTGGCAAAAATATCGCGAGATCAAATGATCCGAACAGTATAGTCATGGTACTCGTTGGACTCCTCTTTTCATGCGCTACAACAATATCTAACAGAAACCATAAGTTTCCATATAAAAAAATTCCGGTGACCTTGAAATTTCGTGAAGAGGATGGCCTTGAGAAGAAAGTCTTTCTACCATTACACGTGGTCCTTAAAACAGTATAACTTTGTTTATAAAACAATCAATAAAGCAGATATTTAACCGATCATATGTACAATAAACTCTCCGGAAAGCGCGTGATTAAAAATCTGAACACTCGTGAGAATTGTGCAGCAGTCGTTTAGAAGTCGTTCGGAGTGCATCAGCGAGTGAAACACAGTGAAATTATTCGCGGTTAAATGCGTATGTGTGCGCGTTGATGTTGTTCACCGTTGAACAATCGGCTGATTTTCGCGTCGCGTTGTTCCTTTCTTTCGACGAGCGGGGGCGACCGGCGAGTCGTTTGCGCTCACGTGAATATCGTGTTAATTAACACAATATTATATGACGAGAGAGAACGTACAATAGGAACAACGCGCGTCTGGGTTATTATTCCGCACGGTGTAAATCCATTTAGCGGACCGTTCTACTCCATCCGGCCGTAAACCCGTTTAATGCGGATTTTAATATTCGCGACAATGAACAAGGGAACGGCAAATGGCGGCTGTAAACACACCCTCGCGTGTGCACTTACATTGTACCTGGTTGCATTCGATTCGGCCGTTGGCTTTTAAACAAACTCTCGGGCCAATCAGAAATTTTCTTCAATTAGTTCCCTACTGCTGCTCAATTTCACGGGGTGACACATAAATCACTAGACTATTTGAAATTTTTATTTGTCTATGGAAGAATGCATGTGAATTTGTGAAACATAAGAGGACCATTCTACTTAGAAAAATTTAATTCGTAGCCATCACAATCAAAATAGGAATTAAATTGTGATTAATAGTAAAATCATTAATAATAAAGATGTTCAGGTGTTTGCATTGATATAATAAATAGTCCATCTTTTATGAGGAAAAGATTGAAAATTTTCTAGACACCCGGTATATTCGCCAGCATGAAACATAATTCAGTCTATTGCATGGTAATTTCTCTATTGTCAGACAGTAATTTGGTGATAACGCGATGAAAAGGAACGAACGCGTCGTTAATTGGCAGCTGCCACCGTCCGACCAATTACTGTTCGATACTACTTGCGCTGGCAGTCGCGGGCGACGACAAACTGTCCACGGGAAAAAGTGGCAGTGAGAGAAACAGCATTGTCAGTTACCTCCTCGCATCTCGAACAGCTATGACCCCAATTTGTTACAATATTTTATTTTTAACCCCCACTAAATGGTAAACCACCCTTAAAGGAAAAGAAATTCTTTATTTCGAAAAAGATAAAGTTTGCGAATTTTTTTCTTGGGTAATCACTCGATGAAAAATTTCAACTTTATTCAGACATGTTAATGCGATTTTCACAAACATGTTTCAATTTTTTTCCAAATATTACAAATTGATCAAATTTTGTTTATCTGTTTTGGAACCTCGTTTCGTAGAACATCGATTGCTTAATATTATCGTAAAGGACTGGAACAACCGAATTGAGAAATGTTTATTTCTTGATAAACAGAAATGTATCGTTTAGCAGGTAACACGAGGATTTTGGAAAATTTCAGTCGTTATGGAAATGACAGCGATTTAAATTGGAATGCTCGCTATCGAGACAAATGAAATTCAACATTTAATTTTAACTTCGCGAGATATAGGTCGCTTACAGGTCACGTTATTAACAGCTTTTAATGCATGTTAACGTCAGCTGCAGTCCATCGACTACAACATTGCAAGCTTATCCAGGTTTCGACAGTTTTCTATCATCCCTCTTTCTCAAAAATTTCGTTTCCTGCAGGCGTCGATCGCAGCTCGGATTAACGTCGACGAAGGAATAGGAAAAGGAAAAAAGTACGGGCGATTGATGGATTTTCTATAACGCAGAGGCCACGCCAATGGCAGGGACGTTTTTGCACAGGACGTGGGATCTGTAGTAGTCGCAAAACTGTACGGTGTAGGAAAACTTCTACCTTTAATGGGTCGATATACTTTGATGATAAAAATGCGCTTCCACCTGGGAATTTTTGTGAACGAAACTGATGGCGATATGAATTTCAAACTTTACAGATATACTTATCAATGTTTAGAGAATATACACAATTTTTTTCGTACAAAAATTATGGTTCTATCCAAAGCTATAATTAGTCGAGTAGAAAACTGTACTAAAAGTGACTATTCTGTTTTAAAACGGAAAAAGAAAAAGGGTAATTATTCATATTTCCCGCGACCTTCACAACCTCGACAATCACAAAAGACGTGCAGATTGATTCTGGAAACGAACTATCATACAACAGGGACGAATTGAGCGGAGTAAAAGAGGAAAAATAAGTCGTTCGGATAAATAATTATACACTGGGGACAAAGAGTAAATTCCGCGTTGCAAGTGATCAAATGACAAAAAGAAAATTGGCAAATTCGTGGGAGCAAGATGGAGAACCGTTTCAACATGGTTCCGTGGATCCCGAGCGGTCTTCCGGCTCCGAGTCCCTTTCACTCGCGGATTTCCCGTTGCCTCGGCAAGTCGGATGAATATTTCTCATTAATGAACGAGTACGTCGACTCTCTTGCCTCGGCTTTTTCGAGGTTTCCGCGACGAGGCGCGGAATGGAGCCCAGACAAAACGATCCTCCTGAAATCGTTTGACGCGGCGAGCCCTGAATGAACGGTGAGCCTGTACACTATGCACGCTGCAACGCTGATTGCTGCGAGAGCGCCGCGCATTGTCGACCGCGGAACGCGTACAGTATCGTTTCAAGACTTTCAGCGAGACGGTGAACGAACCGCACTCGAAAGCGAGAGTCGACGAATTGAGAGCACGAGCCGCGAGAAATTTTCTTCGAGGGGCAATTCCGACGATGGATCCCCGAGAAACTGTCGAGTCGTTGACATCGCTTTCCAAATGATTGTGTTACCGGGAAACGAGATACAACGCGATTTTTTTCACAATTTATGGAAATTGAACTTCTGCTAGTGCTGATCAGGTTAGCTGAATTGATTGATTATAATGACACTGTCAAATGAACAATACTTTTGTTATTGATATTTTAATCGTTATTGTCCGAGGATAATAGCATTCGTTATATAAAATTTTTCGAAAGAAAACGCTGATAGTCATAATAGATGTCCATTCCACTTCTATATTGCCAGTGTAAAAGAATAGCAAAGGGGTGGACAGCTATTATGACTGCTAGTCTCCCGCCAGTATCTCAGAAATTTGCATTGCAATAAATGTATAAAAATCCAAAATGTATTGGCGAAAATGAAAAATGAAACTGATGAAGAGTGTTCGTATTCAGTGCAAAATACGCAAAATCGATAAGGAGTCGCCGATTAGTTATCGAAATGCGAGACAAAAGTTAGATTGGTATACTGCGGATTTTTATCTGAAATAAAAATTGTCATTCTTAATAACTTTAGTAAATTGAAAATAATGTAACAGCATTTTTACATCGCGAATATTGTCACTGTCGTGCATCTAATCTACCGATTTCTGTTACAAACGCACGATGATTCCCAGTATATTGACCAGTATGTCTTCTTCAGTGCGAGGAAGTAGAACAAGACAGCCTTTGGCCAGACACAATGGAAAAACTACTGCGGATTTTTATCTGAAATAAAAATTGTCATTCTTAATAACTGTGGTGAATGGAAAATAACGTAACAGCATTTTTACATCGCGAATATTGTCACTGTCGTGCATCTAATCTACCGATTTCTGTTACAAACGCACGATGATTCCCAGTGTATTGATCAGTATGTCTTCTTCAGTGCGAGGAAGTAGAACAAGACAGCCTTTGGTCAGACACACTGTGGAAACTAGATGATTCTGCTTCAGGAGTATCGTCCTACCAGTTGAGCTTAAATTATCTTATTACACATGTTTATCGTATTCTCCAGTATATGCATTCATTAATTTTTACTACTGTAATTAGACATTTTATGCATTCGTAAAGCAATGAGTGGGCGAGAGAAACAATGAAAACATCAAAGAGAAATATTAAAAGAGGAAACATATTTGCATTCAACTCCCATTTTTCACAATTGTCGCATACAATTTTTGATAAAAAAAACTTATTTTTCATAAAAATCCTCAGTCTACCACGAACGATGTTTCCCTGCATGATCTGCATAATGAACATGCACGAGCACTGTCGACGAAACGACGTACTAGAAATACACTTTTCAACGTTGAGAGGCTTCCATTGAATGCGCTAACGTCATTATGATACTAGCAGGGGCTTCCAGGCATTGGTTCAAGGAGCCAGAGGAAGAGCGAGCGAGCGGGATCGATCGATCGCAGAGATCGAGCACTCGGATCCGCGAAGACTGGCGGAAATGATTCCGCGAATGCGACAGAAGCCTGACAAATCGAAAGGCTCGATTCGACGGTTTCGACAGCTCGAACGCCATTGACACGCGTTAGATATCGAGCAGCGGCCGGTTCGCTGCCCCTCGGGGCGAGCATAAATCAACGCGAGTCGTGGACAGAGCACGAGAGAGGAACCCCAGGAAAAACTGCCATAAATTTCGCGGTGGACGTCGTCGGGGCGAACGCTATAGCTCCGGAACAGGCCCGTTTCAATCGCGAACCTCGATTCTCCCGTCGACTTCTCTCCGACTTTTCTTCGGAAAACGTTCGATTCTCCTCGACAATCGAACATCGAGTATCGATGCGAATTAGAAAGGCTTTCGGTCACTCGACATTTTTCTTTTAATTCTGTTTCGCGACAGACACCGGAATAATTAACGCGTTCGTGTCGAGACGTTTTTCATCAGAGTGAAGAATTGTTAATTACCTTTGGGAATATCACGGTAATTAGGCCGATCAATATGACTAACTTGTGAAACATCTGTTAGGACATGGTTGAAGAGATATTGCATTGTGTGTGACATTTTATCCGCTTATTTTAAGACCGTGTGACGAGATTGAATCCTCGGTAAGATTCGATAACATTTTCTTGATTATCTTCTAAGCCGTTGCTGATACCATAAATCGTGTCGAACAAAATTTGTGGATCTACGGGGAACACATTTTTTATGTTCCATTACTTTTTCTCTCGCGACCAACGGTTTCAACAGAAAATTATAGTGAAAGAATATTTATTTTACACTTCGGCGCTACAGAACTATTCGGAATAGAAGTTAATAGAATTAATATAATTAGTAGAAGTAACTTCTTTTTATTGCTGATTCGAATATAAATGAAATTTTTTTGCCCAACTCTTTTTGGAAAATGAGGCAACAGACGACCCACGGGAAAAATACGATATCTCTTAATCGTCCTCAGGTAACCATCAGCGGAATGCGTATTCCGATAAGAGGATAGCGACGGAATTAACAATTTTTCATTCCGTAGGAGAAAGACTTTTGGCACAGCTTCAACCCTCATCTCGCTCTGCACCCGTTGCTTTCCAGCGTTACGCTCGACCAATTTCCGACCGTCATACTGCTTTACCCTTAAATCTTTTCCTCCAGATCGTTCCCGAGGAACACTAATTGCGCGAGTTCCCCCGATTACGTTCTTACCTAGAGCCGGCCGGTCTCCCTCTCTTTCCCGAGAAAAACCTGGATTTTCTTCAATTTTTCCGCCCCCGGGCAAATATTTCTTCCTGCGACCAGACTGCGGACCTCTATGCACTCATGGTTTTTATAAACGTAGGAAATGCAAGAAAACATTTATATCAGTGGAGAATATTCATAGACCAGTCTTCGGATAATCAATTTTCTAGTGGCAGTGAAAGAGATTTCTCTGGGAATGAACACCGAGGAAAATTAGAAATTAACCTGAGCTCTTTTCAGAACAGACGGTACTATTCCGAAAAGTACTATCTAATCTGCTAAAAGTACTATCAAAGTTGACAAAGTCTGTTCAGTTATTGGATGGAAGGACGGGCGAGTGAATAACGCATCGACACCAGATTATCGGTGAAACCATATTAATAAAGTGATAAGAACCTTTTCGTTTGTAACGATTCTTGTATGAAACTTTCACCAACATATCCGTGACACTTTTCTGATTAAAATGAGCCCAAACACGATACAGTTTGAATCGAATTTGCTGGTGTAATCCACGATTTAGTGGAGCCTCTAATATCCGAACTGACGAGGTTAGATTGTTAAATCGTGAATTAAACAACCAAATATGCTCCGAACTATGTCATGTTTGGGCTCGTTTTAATCAGAAAAATGTGGCGAATGCGTCGGTAGCAATTTCATGAAGAAATAAATTTTCCTTTGAAGACGCGTTTACGGATTTCACTGTAATTTTTCTAGAAAAATAGTGAACGTTTCGTGTTTTTGTGTGGTTGCAGGACCGGAAGAGGAGAAACTGCTCGGCTCGATACTGCTTCCGTCGTACCGGGTCACCGTCTGCAAGCCCGAGGACAAGGTTAACAGAAAGTTCGCGTTCAAAGCGGAGCACGCGAACATGAGGACTTACCACTTCGCGGCGGACAGCCGCGATAGCATGAACCAGTGGGTGAACGCGTTGACTCTGGCGACTCTCCTGCAGGACCCGAATCCGTGAGTGCCTCCCTTGTTGATTTTCCACCGTCGTCGATATTATCCAGCACTTCGCGAAACGCCTAGGGTAACCAAGCCCCTGTCAGAGATTCGCAGGCTTTCAACGCCCCTAGACACATCACTCCGTTCTCACGATGCTTGCGAACCTAAGACGCGGTCTTGTCTTGCTTCCAGAAAATTTTAGCACCGTCCACATTATCAAAATGTTTCGAAGAATGCAAGTTTTACGAGTAGACGGATTTTTGACATTTATGGGGAAATGGGCGAGTGAAAAATAATTAGACGAATTCACTGTTGTACATTTGTATAATCCATTAAAATTATGGGTCATTATCAGACCTGAATATTTCTGAAATATTATTTCAAATAACACGTTACTTTATTTTGTAATTATTTTAAATAATTATGAAATCATTCTTCAACATTAGACCTGATTATCAGGTTTGAGTCCAGCTTATACCGACACTGATCAGTATTTCAAATAAATCAATACAATTTTAATTTTCAAATAACGGTGCGCACAGTAAAGATACCGGCGCGAAATAAACTATTTCAAATAGTTATTTCTTATTTTCATTTCAACTAAAATTTGCCCAGGTCTGCCTGAGCAAGATGTCGAGATGATGGTAGGATCGAAGTGATTACAGAATTAGCCGATTTGCCGAGCAATTAGCCTGCACCGAAGAAGCAGCATGAGTCTGGCAAACGGAACGCGAAATTCGCTTTGTTTCCCCACGAGAGTATGGCAGGGGTAGCGACTATAGTTCAGCATCGAATGCAAGCGAATGCAGCGATCCGCGCTGCATCGCGGCTGCTCTCGTTCCGCGCGTAATCGCGACCCAACTATCCCAACTCGTTAGTTTGCTTCCTGGAAGTTAACCACGGATAAACCGGAGTTCCAGAGGGCTCGGTTACTGTGCGGGGGCTGGTTTCTCGTTGCACCCCGTTGTCCCCAACGGAAAAAAAAGAACTGCGAGACGCCCGTTTCATTTGCCAGCGAATTTTCCTTCTGTCCCGGGTCCGTCAGCGGTTTCCAGTTTGCTCAAAGCTAATGACTGCGACTCTGAACACGACCGAAAACCTTGTCTAGCTCTCCTCTCTTCGAGGGAGACCGGACAGAGAGTGGCCGGCCCTTATTTGACCTCTGGCTTTTCGAAATAACCGCGCGCGAGCAAGCAGTTTTGATGCTGAACGGACTTTTCAGAGTCTGTTTGCGGGAATCGTGGGCAAAGGGTCAGACCGTATTAAGGCATGTCGAAAATGCCCATGAGCCAATTTGGACCGGAAATAGCTGGTTCGGTAGTTTACCAAGAAAGAACCCTTTCTACCAAGTTTCAGCCCTATACCTCGTCTGTGAGGGTAGTTACAAGGACCAAAAGGAAAACCAGTTTTGGACCCATTTTCGCTATTTAATTGCATCTGAAAATTCTAAAAAAAATCCAAATCAGTTCTACATATCGAACCACATATTGGAGAATTTTTTCCGATTTTTTAGTTTGAAACTCTGGTTGTAAAAAATGAAAAACCCGAAAAAATTCGAAAATACACAGATTTCATATTGAAGCTTAAGAGCGACCACCATGGAAAATAATTTAATAATAAGGTGTTGTGGTCAACACTATCTCCAGTTTTTTTCCTATTTTTTGCTACGTCGTTTCATCAATTTTTTCGACGTTTTAGATTAGTTATGGTACGGTAATACTTACAGAAAGAAGAACATACCCTAATGAAAATGATTTCAAAATGATTGCAGAGGAGCCGGCGAAGCGGCAGTGGTGATCGAGATCGCAGGCCAGCAAGATGGCGAGCGCAGCGCGCGTCCCAGTGTCTCCTCGATCTCCTCGATCCTAAATCAGAGTGCAGACGATAGTGATTCAGGTTTCCACGGTTTTCAGTCCCGAGATGAACCCAGCCACGCCTCGAACAACAATTCTAGCCCAAATAGCGTGAACACAGCCTCCTTCCCGAATCTGAGCGGCAGCAACGGCAATTCGAGCACCAACAACGGGAACAATAATAATATGAACAATAACAACGGCAGTGTTACGATGAATACGACGAATAACAATCAGAACGAAGTTGTTCAGCCTATGGTCAATGGTTGGATTCAGCAACAGTCACAATACGGACAGCCTGGAACTTCACAGCATCAGCAACAACAACAATATGGGACGTTGATGCAGGCTGGACAACAGATGCAACAGGTCTATCCTCATCAGGCCTTGATGCACCAACATTTGAGTCATCAGAACACTGTCCAACCTCATCATCAGGTAACAGTGTCTTCTTTCTTATGATATTAATTTTTCAAGTTGCAAAGGTACAGGATGTCCGGACTGAAGACTACCTAGATATCTTTCTCGATTTATCACGATACAAAACAGTTGTTTTATGCATTTAAATGGGATCACAAAAGACCAATAATTAGATACAACATATTTCTTCCAAGATCGTTCTTGGCGAACGAAATGAATGAATGACTGACTCGTTATTACATGAAAAATCTCGTATCGTTTTCAGGTTCATCAGCAGAAGTTCCAACAGCAACAGCAACAAACCCAGTCCCCGGTAACGGTTCAAACAGTCCAACCAATGCCCAGGAAATTCGGCCAGCCAATTTACGCTAATGCACCGCCGAAACCAAGAAGGTTAACAGACGGTTCAACAGAATATTCAACGCCTTCGCCTGATCCCGATTACCGGAAGTCACCGGTGTCCCCAGATGTCACCGTGACAAGCAAGAGTCCCATGTCCGATTACGACAGAGGCAGCATGATCTACGGGACGAGAATGAGTCAGCCGAGTCAACAGAGTCTGAGAACGGACAAATCGGGTTTGACCTACGGCTACAGCCAGGTGCAAACTGAAAGACGCACGCCGGATACTTATGGTCGTAGTGCGGCGAAACCTAGGTCTTCCAGAGGGAATGGCGACTATGAGGACGTCTATGGGGCACCGCAGCTTTATCAGAGACCAGCTGGGCCTGTTGGATATTCGAAGGGAGCCTCGCCGGCGCCTATTCCTATTCCTCTGTATGCTCAACAACATCAGCAGTATCAGCAGCATCAGCAACAAATGCTTTCCCCGGCTGCTACGACTAATGGTTAGTATAGTTAATAATAGTCATGAAAGTGAATTGGAGTGTGTGGATTTGTTGAGGATTTTTTTTTTTTGGAGTGAGTTGGTTTTGGTTGGAGGATGTTTGAGTTTGTTTGTTTGGTATAGGAAAGTGTTGGGAATCCATTTTTACAGAATACATTGTAAAATGTTTACAGTGTCAGCTCGGTTGTAGAAAGTTTGAACTCGTTTGTTTGAATTAGTTTGCAATATGATTTCTAACGAGTATTCCAATGTTCTCTACCATAAGCAACGAATGTTAATCGTTCAATATAATGATTATTGCAAAACAGCGCCGATAATGAGGCAACCCCGCGCTCAACCACCTCCACGACCCCACAGCGCGGATTTCCTAGAGTATGAAGCCACCAGGAGGCCTCAGCAACAAATGCCGAGCCATTGTGACGACACGCTAAACCAACAGAGGCGTCCACAGAGGCCTAAATCGAGTTTAGACATAGTGACGCCATCAGACGCGGCTAGCGACGGATATTTCTACTCCGAAGAACGGTAACTATATCTGCAACACCTCCATCCAATCCCTAACCAAATGACAAAACTATTTTATTTTCAATCCTTTTTTTCCGTGAAACTTTTACCCACACATCCGTCACATCTGTCCGATTAAAACGAGTCCAAACACGCCATCATTCAGAGCATATTTGTTCGTTTAATCCACGATTTAGTGATCCAACTCCGCCGGTTCGGATAATCGAGGTTCTGCTGAATCGTGGATTACACAATCAAACGCGAACCGAATTGCATCGTGTTTGGGCTCATTTTAATCAGAAGAACGCCACGAATATGCCAGTACAAGTTTCACAAAAAAAAATTCTTGAAGACAAAAATATCAATAAATTAGTACACAACATAAGCGGCATTTTGGAAGTTCTCCACATTACTGTACTTCACCGGGGACTCGTACGCTGTTATTGTACAAAAGCTAGTTGGAGTTGGACAGTCGGGGGTCCCTGTCGCGATAGTATTTCTGGGGTTAAGAACTATCGGGCGAGGAGCGTTCGACGTGACAATGGGACACTGTTATTTTCGATATGTTTGGATCAGATACGCGGCCCAGATGCGGCAGTCGGCGGTTTATCTACACCAGGCGCCGCAGCACCACCAGCAACAAAGGAACCAATCGCTTTCCAGGGCGACAATGCCGGCGAAGCTAACGGGAGGCCGTGATAGGGCCGACGAAAGTAGGATAGCCACGTTG
Organism: Halictus rubicundus; assembly: GCF_050948215.1. Lineage (NCBI taxonomy): Eukaryota > Metazoa > Arthropoda > Insecta > Hymenoptera > Halictidae > Halictus > Halictus rubicundus. The sequence goes on along the minus strand of NC_135155.1, from coordinate 13,207,301 downwards.
CCGGAAGCTTCCTGCTCCGGGCTGAGGCGAGGACAACGCGAGCACGTCCATCAGCAGCACGTGATGTCGCATCAATCGTTGCAGAGGCACACCGAGTGAGTCTACCTTGCGTAGAATCCCCTGTCGATCATACGTCAATCCTCCCTTTCAGCCACTTAAACCTCATCCGTCCTCCATTTTGAATAGGACGACACACACACACACTCTGCCAAGTTTCGAAATCCTGGCCAAAAGTGTAAAAATTGTTTCCTTGTTTAAAAAATTGATGTATCGTATTTAATCTAGGAACAATTAAATCATGATTTTTCACCAATACCAGTTTTTATTCTATAATTCTTTCGGAGATATGCGATCTCAAAGTTGTTAGTTGTATAGTGCATAATGTTTGAAGCAATATTGGAACTGTTTAGTGTTGCACAGTAATGTTTGTAACATTATATACAGGGTGTCTCATTGACCTCTGCAACCCCTAATAACTTTACTATTTATGCAGACACAAGGGGGAACACAAGTTTTTGCCGGTGAAGGTCATCTCAAGGTTATATTTTCCGAGATCTTACGAACAGTAATAATTTTTTTAATGGAATTACTTATTATTTATGCTCTATTTGCAAACATTTTTTACCATCCTTCAGTTTTCCAGTAAAAAATTGTTAAGCATGATCTATTTTTAAATAACGTAATAACAGGGTTTACTCTTTTAAAGTAGCATGATCGAAGTTCAAGTTTCATTGGCCATCGATGGCAGACAGATTCGCCCATAAGTCGTATCAGTATGTACGGTTTGGAACATCGCCAGAATTCGATTAGGTGTGGCATTATTAAAATTCTAAGGGCGCATCGAGCTCGCGAGAACAGTATCGATATAGTCATTGTTCGTGGACTCGCTCTTAAATGCAATGCTCGTCTGACTGAAGAAAATCAATTGTCAAAGACGCGGTCGCTTTCGTTCAACAAGTCTGCGATTCAAAAGCCATTGGAAACATAACATTATGTAAGAACATTAACCGAGTGCGATCCTAAATATTAAAATTTTCCAAATCACCACTCATAGCCATTCGCCAAAATTTTACTCTCCTTTAACGAACACTAATCTATCCAAAATCGCGGAAATCATTGGAAAACTTACAAAACAGATTTGTTGAAAGTCAGCGACAAAAATATTTTTTTTTTATTTTTATTGACAGACTCATTAAAAACAACGAAATTCAATCTATTGAGAGTCCCGCATGATTCAATTATTATAAATTCAAGATTGAGTAGAGGTACCAAGAAGTTTGTTTCGGGGCATCAGGATGATCGGAGTGATTTGTTAAAAACCACTACAAGGCTTGCAGAACTGTCTTATTCAGGATCAACAACAAAACATCGTCGGCATTTAACAAAGCCACTGAAAAATAGAAAATATCGATAGGCTTACAAATTCATTGAAAGTACTAAGTACAATATTTTTACTAATGTATCGGAGGGGCAAGACTAGAATCTTTTCCAACAACAAAAGTGGTAGACGGTTAGACAAACCTCTTAAAAAAGCCAATAAATTGAATGTATTGAGGGCTTCGAATGTATGTAGTCCAATTATCAAAGATCTACTGAGGGTAGCAAAAGGTCTGTTTTTGGAAATTAGGATTTCCAGCAACAGCGAGGCGAAGCTGAGGCGGTCGTTGCGCGAGAAAAGCTACGAGCCGACTGGCCGGGAGTTGAGTCACGTCGAGGACGGCAGTTCTTCGGTTCCGCGAAGAATTCCGAGGGAGTACGAGGGGTGGGGGAGGCCGGCGAGTCACACGAGTCACACGAGTCACGCGAGTCACACGAGTCACACGAGTCAGGGGACTCACGTGGCTCAGACGTGTCACACGGCTCGCGCCTCCCAAAGGCGATGGAACGACCAGCAACAGTTCTGCAGGTCCGCATCCGCGCGGCTACCGAGGACAAGACACCCGGCTGCCCTCGACCCGGACGACGACGACTACGCCGAACGATCCTCCGAGCAGGACTCGAGGGACGGTGAACGCAAGATCCAGCAGGTTAGTACCCTCCCTTACACCTCATCTTATTCAAACGAACGCCCAGAATGTCTAGAAGTCTAGGATAAGTGTCTGCAAAAGAGTACCAATGGGATGAAATTCAGTCTTGTGTCGTAACTAGAATGTTACCTTAACACTAGGTTTACGGGACCCGTCAAAATGACGGGTTCTAATATTTTTAATTTACGATTACTGAGATTGCGAAGATCCATCTACGTGGAATTACTCAACGAACTTATTTCCTTAGGTATATATTATTTAAAAAATGGCTGAAAGCTTGGATAGACTCATTCTTCTTATTTTTATGAAGTAATGTAAAACACTCACTTTTAATGCTCCGTGAACCTAGTGTTAATCGAAAGAACGTAATTCTACATTCTTAACCCAGTTTACCTATCATACTGCAAAAGCACATCAATTTTTTAAAAAATCTGTTTGGTCTGCAAGTGACTATTAATTCCATATTATAATTCTGTGGAAGGCAAGCATGTGATATGAACATTCGCGTGAAATGAGGTCATTAGACATTCAATTAAAAAAATGTATTTCTGTACGCTGTTATTAACCGCAAACATCTCGTGTGAGCATGTAAAATAAACATTTGCGTGGAATCAGGTCATTAGATATTCAATTATAAAAAAATTATTTCTCTACCACGAACATTAATTCCGAAACACTGTGTAGGCAAGCATTTAATGTTAAACACGTGGCGTGGAGTCGGATCATTATGGAATTAGATCACGGGGGGAATTCTTTTCGCAAACGTTTCGTAACGACGCCCGGCATTGTGCTAGTGTTACCACATCAGGGAGCAGGCTAATAAATCTATGTCGCCCGCTTATCTATCCGCTAATTTCAATTAACTCAGCTGCTCCCGGAGCGTTCGCCAGTCCACGAGTCAATTACCTTAACGAGACTACTTTCTTCGCCGAAAGGGACAGTCTCGGTGACCTTGACAGACAACATCCGTCAGAGCACCAGCGATCCCATTGCTTACAATTGATGCACGTCATAACAACGCTCAACATGAACTCTAAATATGGACTTTAGAATCTAAAACGTTCACTCAAAATTAAACCATATATTCAAGACAAGTGTTCACGCTCGATTTTCTAAAAAATGAGAATTCAAACGAAAATTTCTTATTCCACGTTTCCGACTCATTTTTGAACGTAGAGTCAGCCTCATTACTTGTGATCAATTAAAATTTAAGTAACTCCACTCGACAAGTGTTCACACTCGATTTTCTCAAAAACGAGGGTTCAAACGAAAAATCTGTACTCCACGTTTGTTACACATTTTTTCACATAAAATTGTACCCATCGTGTATTTTCATTCCAAATGAAACTAAACGTCTAGGGCAAGTGTTCACACTTGATTTTCTCAAAAACGAAGGTTCGAACGAAAAATTCTTATCCCACGTTTCTTACTAATTTTTCAACATAGAATCGTGCTCGTTATTTGTGTATAATTAAAATTGAAATAAGCCTACCCGACAAGTGTTCACACTGATTTTTCTCGGAAGCTACGCTTTAAACGAAAAATCTTTATACCACATTTCCAATTTATTTTTCAACATAGAATCAGACCCGTCGTCGACATTCATCCAAAATCAAAGCAAATGTTCAGGATAGGTGTTCACACTCGATTTTTTCGAAAACGAAGGTTCGAACGAAAAAATCTTATTCCACACTTTCGACATATTTTTCAAGGAAGAATCACTCTCACCACTTGTACTCAATTGCAACTAAATAAAGCCTACTCGACAACTGTTCACGCGCGATTTTCTCGGAAACGAGGACTCGAATGAAAAACCATACAGTTCAGAATCGGCTCCGTTTGCATCGTCGTTTACGGAACAGCAGGCACAGTCATCGGCGAGATATGTAGACCAGAGATTTCGAAAATTGCCTTGCGACGAGAGCCGTTAGAGCAGGATGTCTCAGGTTCGCGTTACCGGTTCACGCAGCCATCGCGAGGTTACTGGGAGATGAGTCACAGGTTCGGTTCGTCCGCTTCGTTCACTTTCCTCGCGTGATCTCGAACCGTGTCCGACCGGTGCGATGACGGACAGAACAATTCGTTCGCCCCGCAGCCAAACTTGATGATTCATACGCGTGCAACCTGTGTTCTACCCTGCATTTTAAAGTCGCTTCCACCGCGTGCCGTTCCGTAATAACGCTTTCACCGCGGCCCGTTCCATCATCCTCGTCGTCCCGGCTAAGCTGCCTAACCCTTTATAAATCATAATCCCTGGAAACGTGAACCAAAAAAAAAGGGAGAACGATTTTCGTTGCACACGTTGCGCATTACGCGCTGAGCAAGATTAATTGGCCGGCTTCTATCTGCGAAAGTGCTTCCGATTGATAACGGGCTGACGGGGGTGCTACTGTTATCAGAAATCATTTGTTACATTCTCAGACTGAGAAACGAGACGTTTCTAAATATTGTTGTCACGGAGGAATTTTATTATGAACATTTTTCGTCGTGAAGAGATGTTTATGATAACGGGATTGAAATAAAACTTTGTCTTTTTATTGAAAGATTTTTTTTTTGTTAAATTAAATAATGGTAAGGATTGTGTATTCTTATTGTCAAATTGAGTATTTTTATGTACTTGTAGCACTTTTTCTCTTTCGATACCGTTCAAGCTCCCAACAATTTGCATAAAATGTGCTTCAGTGAAAAATGATAGAATGTTAGGTTTTTAATTCATTGGAAAAATATCCAAGTCTTGGTTCTTGATTATGCAATAATAATAATAATAGCGTTTCGTCTCGTTATTATTACACATTTATTCGAACCAATGAGCCTGTCACAAAGGATTAAACAAGCTCATTCAGAATAATGGTAGTACGCGAGAATGTATAAAATTGTAATATTACGAGAATTACTGGAATACAGTTCATACTAATGAGCACGAGTTTGTTGCATCGACGTGCGAATTTTCGATTCAGAGAACGTACATTAGAATTTACAATTCATTCTACCATTTTCGAACGCGCACATTCGCGAAATAGTGATGAATAATTAATTGCGGCAGATTATCTTGTCAAATAATATCACGATAAACGGTTTTGTTTCAAATCACAGTATCTTTTCAAATAATAATTGTTTCGGTTCGGATAATAGAAGATCCACTGCACAGTGCATTAAACAGTTGAACAAACGATCCAAATTGCATCGTGTTTGGACTCATTTTAATCAGAAAAACGTTACAAATATGCTAGTGAGTGATCCGAAAAAAATCCTTGAAAACAAACCAATTTTGTCAGAAAAAAGTTGAACGTACATTTCATAAGCGTATTCGTGACATTTTTCTGTTCAAAACGAGTCCAAACACGACATTGTTCGGCGCACATTTGCCCGTATAATTCACGGTTTAGTAATCGAACTCCATCGGTTCGGATAATAGAGGTTCCACTATATCGTGGATTAAACAGTTAAACACGAACCAAATTGCATCGTGTTTGGACTCATTTTAACCAGAAAAATGTCAGGAACATGCCGCTAAAACTTCCATAAAAAAATCATCAAAAACAAAAAACTTTTTATCGGTTTAGCATCGTATTAAGGGCCCGGGGTAGTCCCGTGACTATTTAATTAATAATTTCCATTCACAGCCTCCAGACACAGACTTAAGATCCGTCTTGGTATTGATCCGACGAGTTTCAAGTCTGTGACTAAACTTGTCACATATTTTGCACCGTATGATCGATATTACGAATTCTGACGCCAGAAACGTGCTTCAAGTTTTTCGCTTTATTTCGCAGAGAATCAAGACAAAATATAGCTGAATTTGTAGCTGGAGATATTTTCTAGTGCTCGCTGCTCTCGACATCATCCAGCAAACTCATCCAATGGCATAAAAATGCTTGGATTCCACGGCACGCGCATCGTCAATTTTTGGCCTACTTCGAACGCTTATATTACCAAATATCTACATAATCTCGGCAGTTCCTGACCAGCGCGCACTAGATTGAACCTTCCTCTTTCGAATGAGTCCTTTACGAGCGCAAAATTTTCTTATATAAGGACGAAAACTTGAGGCACGTGAAACCATTTTTTGCCGGTAAGGTAGTCACTCTACCTTATCGCGAATCTACGGAGACCGGGGATATCAACATGGCGGTAGATTACCAAGCAGATCCCGACCAGTTTCCGTCGGAAAATTGATCAACGAGTCAAATAAATGTCCGCGTGAGCAACACATACAAAAATCGCATAACGTTGCAGCGGGAGGAGTCGATGAAGCGTCTGCTGGAGTGGAAGCAGCGTATGCTGCAGTCGCCGTTAACCCGTAAACCGTCGGCGTCGGCGAACAGGGGCAGCAGGGCTTCGAACGAGCTGTCGAGCTACTACAAGCAACAGGCGCTCCTGGAGTTGGCCGCCCACGAGGCGTCGGTCGCCGAGGTCCGTCACTCTAGGCGCCGGGAGCTGAGGGACGACGGCCATCGTCCACACGTGCGCAGCAAGAGCACCGACGGCAGGCGCACCGTCGCGAACGTTTCTCGGTACAACAGCTACTCCAGCGACGACGAAGGTAGGGACGACTCGCCTGAACTTTTTATCTGAGAGTTTTATGGCTTCGCCCGGCCGCTCGTGGGTCTCCCCTTCTTCGGATCAAACATGCTCCAGGATATCCACATAATGTACACGTATACGCGGTCAGAAGTGTCTCTGTACACCCCTTCGGGTATACCAGCCCCCCATAACTGAAAATGGAGTGAACCCTTTTAACCACTTTCCCTACGATTTGAGACGAAGTAACATTTTCAACACCCTGCCTTTTGATTTAAAGTGTAGTAACATTTTCAACACTTTGCCTTATGATTTAAAATGCAGTAACACTTTCAACACTCCGCCTTATGATTTAAAATGTAGTAACATATTCAACACCCTGCCTTATGATTTAAAATGTAGTAACATTTTTAACACCCGCCTTAGGATTTAAAATGTAGTAACATTTTCAACACTTTGCCTTATAATTTAAAATCTAGTAACTTTTTCATCACCCTGCCTTATGATTTAAAGTCTAGTAACATTTTCATCACCCTGCCCTATGACTTAAAATGTAGTAACATTTTCAACACTTTGCCTTATAATTTAAAATCTAGTAACATTTTCAACACCCTGCCCTATGATTTAAAATGTAGTAACATTTTCAACATCCTGCCTTATGATTTAAAATAGTGTAGGAACTTTCTAACCCCTTGGCTTAACTAAGATAGATTAACCCTTTCCAACCCCCTACTTTATGATTCTAAACAGACTAACCTTATTTACCCCTTGCCTTATAATTTAAAATATAGTAACCCCTTTCCAACCCCTTCCTTTGTGATTTAAAATAGAGTACGAGTTCCTTTTAATTTCTTGTCTTATGATTTTAGATAGAATAGGAGTTGTTTAACCTGTTGATTTATGATTTAGAATGGAGTAAAAGTTAAGCAAAGCTTGAAATGTAGGGGGCATGGGGTGTACAGAGACATTTTTCTGGCCGATCGTTTATAGCCGTTTCGAAGCTCTTTTGGGTTCGAGAGGGAATCGCTGCTGCCTCGTCACCTCGATACGGTTTTCGTTGGTTGACTCAAGTTGTTCGCCTCGGCAAGGCCAAGTTGCCGCTCCTCAAGATCGCGAACGTTACTTCGACACGTTCCTCGACTGCTACGTGGACTGATCGTGGCTGTCGTAAGCAGGAAAACGTTGTCCTCGACACGCTGACATTATTTCTTTTCTGTTTTCAAATTTATAGTTCGCTGAGAACGATAGAAAATTAAATTGTTCTACCGTTGCGCAGTCCAAAGAAGATTAAACGTTGATGAAAGAAAATAATTGTTTGGGTATCGATGGAAAATTTAAAACGATCGTTCCGTTCTTCGTTTATCAGAATATTTGCGGAATTTCTAATCCTTTATTATGATTTAGATTCATGTTCCTCTCAAAATCTATCAAAAGATACTTTTTCAAATCAAACATTTTTGGGAGATCCACGATCGCGCCTTACCAGCGAGTCGGCACACTCGCAGTAGCTAGCTGTATACTAATTAATAACATCGCTCTAACCCGGTGACGAAATACCTCACCAGAAAAAAAAAACGAAACCTATAAACCGAGCCGAGAGAACGAGAAGCTTTTGTGTAATGCACGTCTCGAGACTGCCTCGTGAAGAAAAAACTCAACAATAATATTTCGTCCTTGCGCATGAAACCAAAGAATCATGTAATAAAAATGAGCGTCCGAATAATTAATTCCAACAGTCTCTAATCACTGCGTGTGCTGAAAATATACATGTTACAATTAAAATTAAATTTGCCTAATTCTTGCATCGAGGGCGCATCCGATTGTTGTTCGTTTTTTATAACAAACGTGCTCGTCGACTAACTCGAAATCGAAATCTAAGAAGAAAAAAAATCGAAGACGAAGGAAAAAAACAGCGATCGTCTCTCTCTCTCTCTCTCTCTCTCTCTCTCTCTCTCTCTCTCTCTCTCTCTCTCTCTCTCTCTCTGTCTCTCTCTCTCCGTTCTTTCTGCTCTCTATCAGAATCAACACTCTCTGTTAAACGACAGTCAACGAGTTTTGTAGATAATTGTTGGTGGACTCGGAAGGTGGCAGGATACACATAGAAAATATATATACATATAAATATCTATATCTATATCTATATATATAATTATACATATATTTCGCCTATGTATAATACATATATTTCGCGTATGTATAATACATATATTTCGCGTATGTATAATACATGCAAGCGTGAGTTCAAACGAGAGATAGCAGGATGAAAAAATATATAAACGCGAGAAATTCTCTCCGTTGTTGGGGGCTCCTTCTCTTTTGCTGCTGTCGGGTCTGGTGCTGTGACTGGTGGATGGGAATTAACGGATTAATGGATTAATGGATTAACACACCCTCGATTCCGCGGGGCATTTAACCGAAATCGAAATAAACCGTCCGTTACGATCTAACACCCGTGCCCGGTACAAAGGAATTTTATTCTTTTGATTATTCTGCGAGTTTTGATGTGGGTCCGCATGGCATGCACAGAGGAGAGTATGTTCACTAACATTTTTGACGCCTTATGCTCTGTTCACCGTGCACGCTGCCGGGCGGGTCGGCGATCGTTGCGGGATCGATTGGACAGGGATCGAGCATTTAGAGTTTTGTCGAGAACAGGGAAATCGGTTTAACGTTGGAAATAGTTTGACGTGAATTATACATAGTTCCGAATAGCAAGTCGAAGCTGATTAAATATTTGAAACAGTTCAATTCGAAGCATATTAGATGAAATCGGGAAATCAATTGAAAATTGGAAACACATCGATTCTATTTTGAAATGCAATGGTCAACACGTTTACAAACTTATCTTCGTTTGCAAATATGAAGTTTATTTAATTTGTTTTAAATATTGGAATGTATAATACCTGGGAATGTATAAATACCTGGGAGTATTTTGATAAATTTTTACACAATTTTTAACAAAATATCAACGTTCTATTTCCCTGGGTCAAAATAGACCCAGGCGTCTACTCATCTCAGTCGTTCGATCAAAAAATTAGCTAATACTTGAAACGAGGCTTTTTTGCTCGTGTATCCCAAATTTTTACACTATATGAAACCTGACGCATTAATTTTATCGTGATCATGCATAGAATCTAGTCAGAATAGATCTCTGATCCAATCACGCTCGCAACGATCCCGTCGAAGCTCGGCGCCAGCTTGGAGTGCGCCGGGAGGGGGTTGGTTGATTGTACTCTAATCGTGACTCGTGAGTAACGATCGTCCTCGTGTGTTTGTTTTGTAACGGACGAATCAGAGCTGGGCGATGTCCGGAGGAAACGCACGCGCAGACCTTCGCATGCAGGAAGGAGCCCCCGGCAGGTGGGAGACGGTCGTTCATCGGCGCTCGCGGACGAAGAGGGCGTGGCGGGGGCGGGCCGTCACACCGCGAGCGCTCCTCGAGCCCCGCCCGACCGGAAACCGAGCCCCTCCCAGTTCCCGAACCTGGGCGGGATTCCGCCCGACGCTGGTTACGAGGAGGTCAGCTTCCCCTCCACTCAAAGGGTGGAACGCACATATCCCACCATCGAGAGATCAAGAAATCCAGGAGGAGTTCATCTAGACCAGGATTTGGATACATCATACGACGAGGGATTAAAGAAGAGGCCATCTGGGATTTTGAAGACATCGACTGCCTACGGAACAGACGAGATAAAAAAGACTGTGGTGCCAGCCGCAGGATACACAACTGACACTTGGTCCTCGCAGAAGACAGTCCAGTGGACTACGAAGAGAGAGAGTGGACTGGAAGGCTGGGATTCGAACATCGACGAGAGCAAGGTAATCAAAGAGTTCTCCTACCAGTACATCAGACCAAAAGAAGGAGCGGAGTCCGGGGAGGCGGAGTCAAGATGGGCGGAGCCGAGAGAAGTGGAGTCTAGGTGGGCGGAGTCGAGGGAGGTGGAGCCGCCGGAGCCTATGAACCTGGTGCAGTGTAGGATCAGATCGTTCGAACTGAGTATGGATAGCTCGACGCCGGTGAAGGAGGTGCTAGCCATGCAAGAGCCTTTGAAAGTGTCTCCACTGCAGACCACTGAGGCGTTTGTTTCTAGGCTGGACTCTACGAAAAAGCATCCTTCGAACATTAGAAATTTTGCTCTCGGAGAGGTGGAGTCTCAGGAGCTGAAGGGGCGTGGCGTCCGGGACGGCCACGCCAAGCAGGCGTCCACCGATAGCAATAAGTCGGTGAAGGATCTGCTGGCGGATTTTGAGAGGAAGTCTCAACAGGTGCAGAGGCAGGAGTACAATAGGAGACAAGAGGTGAAACATCGAGGAGTGTTCAGCGACTCGGAGGCTTTACTGTACGACACCGGGAGCGACCTGGACCAAAGAGACAAGAGCGAGGAAGGAGAGGGGCGTGGCGAGGAGGCGGAGCTCGGGGTGGATCAAGTCGTGCCCGAGGTTACAGACGAGGGCAAGTTTTACTGCGATGGTGTGAAAAAGAAGGGAGACTCCTCTTTCAGACGGAAGAAAAGATCCACCTCCAGAGAGAGCGGCACGCCCTCCGAGGAGCAAGCCACGCCCTCGGAGGACCTGGAAGCAGAGCCAAGCCCTAGTTGCAATAGGCTGAGTGTGACAGAATCCTTGCTGACTCATGGCGATCAGTTTTCCGGAGAGAGTGGGGAGGACAGTCCAGAGCTGAAGCAAGAGGATGTTTGCCCCGAGGAGCATTATCTTCCCATGTCACCTAGGAAGGCCATCCTGGACCCTAACTGCGACGACCGACCGAACCCGAAGATGATGGAGAGTCTCTTTGCTAATCTAGGACACGAAGAGAGCTCTTACGTGGAGATGGCTCAAAATGGCATGGCTAGGTCTCTGCTAGCGCCCAATGAGGATAACAGGAAGCTGGACTCCGGGGATTATTCGACTCTAGACACGCCCCATTACGAGTTTGTTTGCGTGTCCGACAGCAAGATGGAGCCGGTGTACATGGAGGTTAGCCAATTATCGGAGAAAGACGAGCAGGAAGGTAGCAAGATGTCCCTGAAGAAGAGGACGTCTCGCGACGACTGTGGACACTCGAGGTCAGATCTGCCGGACATTCTAACCACCCTGAAGACTGACAGCTCGGATGCAGATGACGAGTCATCCAAGGACTTGGATTCCATCGACGCACCTAGACATCCTAGGTTCAGTTTATCAGACACCTTCAGGCCTGCTTCCTATTACCTAGGGGCCAGTAGGACGATGATAGCGGAGTTGCACGACTCCTCTGATAGTGAGCTGGTGTCCCCACCACCGATCCCCACTTCCCCTCCTCCGTTGGACGATCTGGACTCTCTGGACCTGCAGGAGTCTATGGAGATAAAAAAAGCGTCCTCCCAGGTAAAGAGAGATAGTGGCTCCAATAGAGACTCTCCTAAATCCTGGAACAAACCGATGGCCCAAGTGGAGACCCACAGGAGCCCGTCACGATTCTCCGACGCTACCATCAGCTCCACCTTCAGGGACAGTCGAATATCCCTGGAAAGTGCGTCAGGTAGTGACTCGGTCGATTTGAGAACCCCTGAAGAGGAGGCCAGGCATAGACAGCTGAAGACCAGACCCGTCAGCGAGGTCTGCGAAGTCCTCGACAGCTTGGACGAGCTGGAGTCTCTAGGCAGCCGCTTCGACGGGGCCAGCATCGACCTGGACCAGTACCTGGAGGAACTCCAAGCCAGAGATGCCTTCAACGTGGACTTGTACGCCAAGGACCTCAGCTACAACAGCATCTATGGGTTCAACGAGAACATGATGGTGGTGGACAAGCTCCAAAAAAGCACCTGCCTTACAAGACAGTCTAACCTGAGTAGCCTGGAACAATCACTGCGTTATGATGCTGGCAAGATGGGCTCCGCGAGCAGCCTACCCTCTATGAGAGTCTGCGATATTCCGCCCTCCCATCAACACTCTCAATCATTCACAGGGGACGCCCACTATGAAAACATCACCAGCTTCTCTCCTCTGAGAAGTTCTCCTGCTTCTTGTCATGCAGTTCGGTCTGATCATGATCAGAACAGAGATAGACTGCGCAGGAGCTCCCATAATAATTCATTATCGGCGTCGCACAGCAGGGACTCCAGCTACTCCATGGGCGTGGCTTCAATTTCCACCTCCATGGCCTGTCAGCGGCCCGCCAGCGCTCAATCCTCGTCTATAAATTCGCCTACTGGACCTAATCTACTTGCCAATGTCCTAAGAACCGCTAGTCCTTTTTCCGACCGTTTCCAGAGCCACTCCAGGTCCGCCAGTCAAGACTCCGCCCGCTACTCTATGATCTCCAACCACAGATCCTCCTCCAGCCAGGACTCCTGCCATTACCCCGCCTCCGTAGCCCCGCCCAAACCTAGCCCGGCCCCACAGTCCTACCTCCCCGCCGAGACGCGTGCGCAGAACGAGTCAGGCGCTCCCTACTACTATTCAGATCTCCAAGCCAGTGCCAGTGCAGCAGACACAGAGGCTGCCAAGCCGATCGGCCACACTTCCCGCCTCCCACAGCTGAACAACCAACGCGACGACGCTGCGACGGCCTTAAACAAGCGTAATGACATCGGACGCATCATCAATCCCATCACCAGACAGCTACCTAGGCAGATTCAGGTTGAGGACATCGATGAAGCCAGGCGCATAGCAGCCGAGCTTCGAAAGACGACCTGCCAGTTGTTAGGAGATAATAAAGTGGATCTGGTGGACAAGAAGAACTTTTATGAAGCCGACACCTTGAGGAGGGTTAAATCCACTGATCCTCTGCCTGACATATCTTCTCCGGAGATTAATACTAGGAACTTGTATCCTCACGGGTTGAGGGATAAGTCAAGCGATCAGAATAATCGTGAGAGTTTTGACCTGGCGCAAACTTCGCATAGGAGATCAAGGTCGTTGGAAGGTTTACTAGACGATGTGGGCTTGCAGAATTTGGTGGAACAGAGGAATAGAAGTAACAGAGTAGCAACGGTGCAACCGACTCAGATCGAAGAGAGACAACAGAGCGTCAGTAATATAGCTTCGAGTAGTAATTTTAGTTCAGAGGACCCTTGGGAACAAGACTCCCTGTGGCGAGAGAGTCTGAGAAGAGTGAGCCTGAGGAACGCCAGGTCCCTAGACAACCTGGACAGCCCGCCCAGACCAGCTGGAACCTCATCTGATGGCAAAGGGAGGAACAAAGTGACCAGGGGGGCTACTTATGTGAACGATAGTGTGATCAGGAGGGAGAACTGTTTGGAGGAGAATTGCGAGAGGCCCAGAGTGAAGAGGAGGCCTAATGATCTAACAATGGTGGATGACCTCACCTATGAGAGCCTGTCGATGGACAGGATCCATGCTGGGGGATACGTGTGGGACGCTCAAAACGAGGCATACAGGAAGGCGACCGTCGAGGACGCGAATCATTTTTTAGAGGAGGGCAACCTTCCCCCGGACCGCTCGATCAGGAGACAGGACGGGGCGGGGCCTACGCCGGGCTCCGCCTCCGGTCCGTTCGAGCTCGACCGCGAGAAGCTACGCCAGTGGGACCTGTTGTCGAGCGCCTGCTTGCTCCAGGAACAGCAGCGCGGCTCGATGGCGGACTCGGGGCGAGGGTTGCCTGCTACCCCGGCGCCAGAACGGCCTGGAGGCGTTCTAGGTCCACGGAACAGCGGTCGCGCGACGACTGGTACCGACACCACCGCCGTGAACACCCAAACGACTGCTACAATCACGGAGAAGCCTGTCGACAAGAGAGACGCCGAGCAGATCATCATGCAGGAGATGGCCGAGACCAAGCAGGCTTGTAACAGGGCTACAGGTGAGTGGCTCCTCAAGACCGGTGGTGTCTTCAGGAACTGAACTTTGATGATGATGATGATGACTGGCTAGCCGTGTTCCAAATAACCAGTCCACACTCGCCCCCTGATGATTGATTCTCATCGTCTGATGGATGCGATGGATGATATGAGATCTCTGTCTAGGCGGGATCGAACGATCGATGGACGAGCTTGCACTACCAAATGTACCTGCGGTTTGATGTCTCACGGTGGCTTCGACACTGGTCGCCGGACTGACTTTGTTCTCTTCTGTGTTGTTCTTTTTTGTTTTCTTTTTTTTTGTGGAGGTTGGTCTGGACGATTTTTCGAGATTTTTTGAGGTCCTGTGAGAGATGAGGACCTTCGCGAAGGTCGCGCGTGGCCGGTTCGAGGTGGTTTGATATCCTTTCGTTGATGGAACTATGCTGAAGAAGTAGTTGAAGCGACTAAAGTCGGATTTATTTGTCCTTTAGTGTCGAGTTAGGTTATTCGAGTGAAAAAATCAGTTTAGTCCTTATCGCTTGGACGATTCTCGGGCATTTATGTCTGCCAAAGTGTAATTTTTCAAAATTTTTGTACACACTGTAAATTATTATACAGAGTGTGTCACGTAACTGTCATCACAATTTTTCAGACCCTTCATGATCAGTTTTTAGTAATCCATAATAAACGAGCCAAGGTCACCTCGACATTTTTACATAGTACTATATACTGTTGATTCTAGTGATGACTGTTATTGTGGTTGATGTCAAAGTAAGTTGAGTATGTAATGTATTATACCATGACTTTCAAATGACCTTGAACAAAAAATGTTTTAGGTCAATCCTGTATAGTAGTAGGACCTTCAAATGACTTAACATTCTAGAAGTTTAAAATTATATTCACAGTTAATGTTTAGTTTTATTATTGAAAGTTTTATTATTGAAGGTACCCACTTTATCGACACTAATTGGAATACTAGCTTGAAAAGTGGCAGTAGACTGCGGACTTTTATGCATTTATGGTACAATCTTTGTAAAATATAAAAAATCGCGTATGGTACCAAAAAAATGAATAGTATTTTTACTCTATTTCCATCAAGAGAGAAATCTTCCAATTTATAAGAAACAAAACTGGCATAAAAATGCACAGTCTACAATACACTCTAGATCGATTCCAATGCAACGAAAGGGTTAAAAGCATCAACGCTTTATAAACATCGCAACGAATTCTGTGTGAAACATCGAAAGACCGCACTATAAAAATCGAATTAGTGTGATGATTCAAAATATTTGAATATTCGAAAAAATTCTGTTTGTAAAGAGTGGGGTAATTTCAGTGGCTACGACTGCATCATTGCACTTTAGTACTCGCTGCAAGGAGTATAGCATACTATAACTATTTTTATACAGCTTTTTACGATGTCCCAGTGCGTTTTGATACTGATGCATTTTTATACTTCTTCCATCGAGTGCTTTCGACCCTCGTGCACCCGCAAGCAAACTTCGTTCTTCATTCACTTAGCTCTTTGTAAATTAACGAACAACAACAGACTGTATAATTAGGAGATTACTAAGCATTGTCAATTGTGTACAGTAATGTCTCAATATATGTGAAAACTTCGGGACCAAAACGTCACTTGCGCAAACACTATTCCTTGATCTCTTATCGTTAGCCTCGACGCAGACAATACTAATCCAATGATAACACTTTGTTTGCAATTATCTTTGTATGCAGCTTATACCAGCATATTCGTGACATTTTTCTGATTAAAATGAGTCCAAATACGATACAATTTGGTTCACGTTTAACTGTTTAATACACGGTTTAGTAGAATCTCGCTTATCCGAACTAATCAGAGGACTGTTCCGAAAATTGAACAGTTTAATGTAGAATCTAGATACAGTGATTGGTAGAATGAATCGTGTTGTATATGGATCCATTTTGAATTGAATCGTAAACAATTCCAAAAACTGCATTCAAAAATTCTTCTGAACCATGGATTAAACAGTTAAACATGAACCAAATTGTATCGTGTTCGGACTCGTTTTAATCAGCAAAATGTGACGAATAGACTAGTAAAAGGCTATTAAAGAAATAGCTAAAAACGAACAAGTTATGTGCATATATCTTTCAAAAATATCGAGACATTACTGTAGTACCAATAAACATTCACGAAGCCAGATCTCATTCAACAAGACTATCTAACGTGTTTCGTAAACAATATATAAACAAATACGTTTGAGCTGTTAGCAGACAATTTCGATTGTTCTTAACATGTCGAGTGCTACACCACTGCCCATAAGAGTCACATAAAATCAAAAAATTTAATAACACAAGGGAAGCAAAAAGTTTATCATAACGATCATTCTTGCAACATTCTCACACCTTGCAGATCTCAATAAAATTTGGTTTACTATCTTCGATTGTAGTAAAAATTGATTTTTAAGTTCGCTAAAAAAAGATACGAGACCGACGTGACGCTCGAGGTGTTAAGGAAACTGTCGCCGAGTATAAATAATCAAATTTTGAGTATTGTTCAACCATTGTTCACTGTTCGGAGTACCGTGTATATGCGTCGTTGCAGAAGAATGCAGTCGTAGATACCAGCCGCAACGCAGATCGCGTTCCAACTTGCATTTCGCGGTTGTCTTTCGTCTCTGTGTCTTTCTAAATTCTCTCTAGCCTCTCCATCGATCGCGATTACGTCGAAGGGAGAGTATACTCTTGATCACTCGCCTCGAACAGCGAAAGCTAGAGCTTCGAACAACGCGGCGACCTAATTAGTGCGAGTTGGAACACGGCCTGACAGACGAGAGTGTTGTGTGTATGTGTGTGTGTGTGAGTGAATGAAAGAGAGAGAGAGAACGAGAGAGTTGATATGTGTGTGCGAGAGTGGCCCTCGTTAGGGCCTATTGTCAGGGAAAGGGCCGAGCTTGTTATCGGCCGGTGTCTTGGCCACGCGGATACTCGATCATAATGCTCGCATGATCGGTGTATCGTTGCGCTCTACCTGTTCGTTAACGATAGATCTAATACCGACTGGTGTAACTTTGCAAGGTGTACCTTTGTTTCTCGATACCGTTACCGGAAACAGGAATATTAGGTCATCTATGAAGCATCGAGTCTTTGGAATTTTTTGGACAAATTAGAGTACCTACAGAAACGTAATTGTTGGGCACAAGTACTGATTTTTATCACGTTTTTACAGAGCACTAAGAGTGACGAGTATATTTATAAAAAATAACGAGAATGTATCCGTTCAAATTTTTAGTCAATTTTTTAGTAATACACAGTCGTCCAAAAGTCACTAGACCATTTAACATTCAAATTTGTGTATTGAAGAATGAATTTTTAAAAATTATTTAGGGTACTCATGCGGGTCTTTATGCAAGATAAACGTCGCACGCATGACCCAACAATTCATCGTGAACAAAAACCCAAGGTATCCAGAACATTATCATAAACAATTTCCACGGCCGTCTACGCGAAAGTAAAAGTTCAATCGACATATTTAAACGATACAAATAAGGGATCGGTGTTGCCACTAGCATTCACTTTTCTACCTAACAATTAAGTTCTCCTCGTGTAAGTGTGCTCGTGTGTATGCGTGCGTGCGTGCGCGCGTGTGTGTGTATATATAAACCAATCGTAAGGAATATTTTCATCAAGCATACAAGTTTAATATTTTTTCAAACGCGTCTAAAAGGAACAAAAAAAAAAAAGCTCACAAGACGCAGTGGAACTGAACGATTTGTTCTCGTGAGAATATTGGCACGAACATTCTTTGTAAGAAAATGATTCTCTTTGTAAGAAAATAATTCTCTTTATAAGAATAATAATTCTGTTTGTAAGAAATCTGTCGTTTCTCATATGCATACACTTTGTACACGCGGCCGATCCTAATTGCCGATCACGTTCGAACCGGACGAAGAGAATTCACGGGGAACGTTATTTCGGAGATTTGCAGGTTCGTAAAATTGCAACGATTCACGGTCACCTGGGGTGCGGGTGGCCCGAAAATCCGAGAGACCGCGATCATTTCCCGGGCCCCACGATAAGCCCGAATTTATCCGCGAAACTCACGACACTGCCTAGCCGACGTGCTATAGCAGAGAATACACTATACCTACGGTCGCGTATTTTTATCTGCGACTCCGGGGTCGCTTAGATTTTCGCGTCACGCGCCAAACTATGGATCGAGGGATCGATCCGTTGAAATTTTCAAGCGAGGATCGGCCGACACCGTCAAATAAACGCTGAGGAACGGAAGTTATGCTGAGGAGTTACTGGGACACCCTTCTAGAGAGATTTTTACAGGTCTGTGTTGGCGAGGACATTTCCGGTTGGTTGCAGCTCCTGTGAGTAATTATGGCAGATCGTGAACGGTCGTGACGATTTTTATTCGAATTCGGTCAATAAGCAGGATTCATGTCTTCGAAGTGCAGGCTGCAAGCGATCAAACATTATACGATCTATACAATAAATTAAATCTTGACATTTCGCCGCTGTATAAAATGATACGAATATTTTTCGGACACTCTAAGCCAAGATTCGATAACAATAGACTGCGGATTTGATGTATTTATGGTAAAGGTGAGTGACTGTAATTCAGAACAGTGAAAATTTGAGAACGTCGTAGGTACCATTATCGACTTATTAAAATTATTAGAGAATGAAAGAGAACTTTATATTTAGCTTCAGTTTCTTCCAAACGTTGCAGAACATTTTTATTTTGCATAATGATCCGCAGTCTAAATATTAATGAACAATTGGACGATGTCCCTCGGTAACGGAGGTTCAAAACAAATCCTGCTGGATGGTCTCTCGTGTGCAAGAAGTTTGTATAACGGTCGTGTCGGAGAGAGGAGAGACTCCTCTCTTAATAAGTGCGTTCACCTTCGCTTGGACACCGAAAACGCCTGGATCAAAGTGGACGCGGCTGCATTCTCGTTCGGCGGAGGCGAGAAAAAGACGATAATCGAGAGAGAGAGAGAGAGAGAGAGAGAGCCAGTGAAAGATCGAAGGAAAAAGAGGGAGAGGGAAAGAGGGAGAGAGGTCCGTTGACCGGAATCGCGAGAACGAGTTCGAGGAGAAGGTCGCGGCGAGAGAAAAGAAAAGAAAAAAGTCAAAAGTAAAGACGAACGCGAGAGCGAAGAATCCGTACGACGACCGACTGCGTCAGCACTCGGATAATCCGCATAAATTCGATTAAATCCGTCCCCCAAAGCCAAATAATGGGTTGGACCGACCTGGAGCCTGCGTTTCGACCACCCACACACAATTCGTTCGCCTAACTATTACTATCTAGCGACACAATTTCCTAAAATTGTTCCATTCACTTTGGAACCTTAAATTAAACATAATTTTTAGAGCCTCCTCTCAACGAAAATCAATTTCATGATGAAAGATATATCCTAGAACACATTCTATCCTCCAAAGAAATATTCTTTGTTTTTTCTTCATGAGCACGTGTTTCACTGTTCTTTTTAATACTCTACTCTAAAACATTAACAAAACATTTTTGGTTTTGCTTGTTTGTATATGAAACTGTTATCGATATATTCCTGACATTTTTCTGATTAGAATGAGCACAAACACGACGCAATTTGGACCGCATTTGCGTGTTTAATCCACGATACAATCTTCAGAGATCATTCGCTCGCATAATCGAGGTTCTACCATATCATGGATTGAACAGGCAATTATGCTCCGAACTATATCGTGTTTGGACTCGTTTTAATCAGGAAAGTGTCAGGGATATGTGTTGGTCGAGTCATGGCAAAAATCATACGAAACAACCAAGTACTATTACTGAATTACTATAATCCCACCGACATGGTCCGAGCGTATACTACGCGGGAGAAACTTTATACTCTCTTTCTTACTCTTATTATACTCTTACAGTGACTAGACTGCCGATTTTACGCGTTCATGACAAAAACGAATGCATATGATGCAGAACTACGAAGACATTGCTGGTGTCCTCGAGTGACAAATCGAATGACGCACGTATGCGTCGTCCAGCGAGCAAAATTCCAACGTGTCCAAATAATTAAATCCAGCAAACGAACAAACTGACGTGAACTGGCATGATTCCGCCGCGGCAATCGATTATGCGGTTAGAAGGACAAGAAGTTAGGATGTATATCGTTGGGTATAGTGAGCGAGCAGGTAGCATCGAAGACCTTTAGAAATCGCGATCTATGCAACGGCTGGCATTTCGTCGTCGGCCGCAGCAATGGCGACCGCGGCGCCATAAACGCGGTTGGTCATAACGCGCTAAGCGCGTTACACGGTCGTTGTACGTTGCACTTTGTGTCGCCGGGTTCAACAGCACCACCGACAATCGATGGACGACACGACACACGTTGCACGTTGTGCACGTTGCACGCCGTTGCACACCGCGTGCACTTTCTTCTTTCGGACGTGGACGACGACGACGTGGACGGCTGAAAGCGACCGCGAACAACGTCAGCACGGAACACGGGGCTGCATGGAATTAATGTTGCGAGCCTCCCTTGCGAACTTAATTACGCTGCTGGCCAGAAAAATTGCCGCGGAAACAGCGAGCATAGTGCCGGCTGTTAGGCGATTTTTAATCCCTGATATTGTTGCGAGCTGGTTGTCGAGCGAAGTTGCCATGGAGAGACTTTGCCGTTGCATTGAAATGCATCGTGTTGCCACTTTGTCACTTGAAACTTGACCTATTGTTTTCTTCACGAGGCGTGGGTTTGTTTTGACCCAACGGCCGCCGAACGATTCCGACTTCCTGATGAAGTTGCTGTTACATAGAATTGCATGTTATTTTTAATTCGTGATTATTGCGAATCGTAAACCAAGCGGTTCTGCGGAGTGGCCGAACACGAAAGCGTCATAGAGTTTCGTGTCACATGTTCAGAACTGATTGACACGCTGTTAAACCTATCTTCAGGATCTAGTCGGAGACCCTAACGGGTCCTGAGGCTAATGGCTGGCCTCTGTTAATTAGGGTCCTTCGGTGAATTTGCTACCCGACCCTCGTTAAAGAGGGTAAAGAGGGTAAAGAGGGTAAAGAGGAGATCCGGAGTAGCCAAAGGGACCTTCCAAACATTTTATAGCCAAGCCTGATCGATACTTCCGGTTACCATCTACGGTTACATCCTTCAATTAGTTACCTGAGCTAGCCCGAGCTAGCCACTGCAGCTTCTTTGCCTCGTTAATCCATTAGATACAGTTTCTGTTCAGTTTAGTACAGTTTCTGCAGCTCGTTTATACCCTTTTTATGATCTGCTACCGGTAAATCATGAGTCATTCAGTGCCTTTTCCAAGTCCACATATCATACATACAAATGAAGTATTTGACCTAATTCCCTAGATTTCGGACTCCTGAGTCTATTAAAAACATTGGAATTTTTAATGTCCACAATTTTAAAGAAATTACTTCTAAAGTTTTCTTATACTACTCGCTTCACCATTCGGATTTTTTAGATTCTTGCTATCCCACAACACTAACAGTATTTTGGACTATAATGCTGCGTTGTATATTGTAAATTGTTTTTTCTTTATACTTAAAGGTAGTACCATCACTATATCTATTTATTTCTACTTGTCTTTGAATTAATAAGAAAAATGGCAAGAAATTCACATTTTTAACAAATACTATTTAAACAAATCATCTTTCCTAAAATATTCTTGCTGCATCACCTGTCCTATTCAAGAGCTGACAACTTAAAAAAGATTTGACTGTCCTACTCGTTTTAGTTGTTGAGATATTCCCAAAAATGTTTTCATCCCCTAACTTTGGGGATTGTTTGCACCCCTCAAATAATGATCAATAAAAAAATTGTGCAATGAATATCTTTTCAAGAATTGTCTCTAACACAGGTTTTATTAAAATTGAAGAAATATCGCTTGGAAAATTGACGATTTTTCCGGGATTGGGGTGGAAAATCGTGTTCAGCGAGTTCACTTGTATAATTTAGTTGCGCGGCAGGCCGCATCAGAGATCGATGCCTCGACTTCTTTGGGCGCCTTGAAATATCGATGAGAGGCTCAGACGGGGCTTTTTAATCCATCAATCGGCGGGATCGGCTGTCAGTTCCTCGCGGATCAATTCCCCGAGACTGCTTCCCCGACGAGAAATATTTCAGTCGTATGCGAGCAAGGCATTAGGGTCGTTCGATGCAACGGTGCACCCCAGCGCAGAATATTTGATTAGTCTCTATGCCCGCTCGACTGTCACACAATGTTTTAAAACTGCCCTCTGACCAGGAAAAGCTCAAAATCCTAACCATTGTTTATCATTAGATCGTACAACTTTATGCAAAATACAAATGTTGTGAATCTGCTGTAAGGAACAACTACTACCTTGAGAATTCTTTTTTTTTCTTGAATTGTTTAAGTGAGAAAAAATTTGTTGTGTGTAACGATTGTGTAGATTTTAGCAACACATTCTTGGTATTTTTCTGATTAGAATGAGCCCAAACACGACGCAATTTGGATCGTATTTGCCTGCTTAATCCACGATACAATTTTCGGTCATCATTCGTTGGCATAATCGAGGTTCTACTAATGTTCACCGAATGATATCGTGTTTGTACTAATTTTAATCGGAAAAACGACACCAATACGTTGGCAAAAGTTCCACAAAAAATAGTTACTTAATATTTCCTTACAAATTCATTTTCTAAAAAACTTCATTACCTCAATTTTCAAGAACCTACACTGCTTGATTCCCGAGTCTTCCTATTCTAAGATGACAAATTTAAAACTGATAATTTGACATATTTGACTACACGTTGACAACGGTTCGTAAAAGCTCCTGATCAATTTAGGGAACCCTCTTTCGAACAGTCTAACCTTTATACCATCTCGCGATAAATCCGGGTTTCCGCGAATAAATAAATAACCAGTATATCGCGGAAAAACCGATTCTTATTTATCCGGCCAGGCCACATTTCTCCGAATCACGAAGGAACGAGCACCTGGAAGTCCAAAACGCGTTGAATTTTTGATTAGCCCCGGAAATAAATCCTGCAGATGTTTCCCGCGTATCGCCATGCTCCACTATCTTCCTACAAAATCTCCTTTCAAACTTCTCATCCCGGTTCCTTCGGCTAAGAAATATGCTCTGCCATTTGATTCCGAGCCAATTAAGGTCGTCTTCGGACTCACGATTCTCCTTTTCTATTTCCAGCAGAGGGAATTCAATTCGAACGACTTTGCGAGATTTTGACGAGCGTCCTTGATCCCCTAAATGCTTCTCTGGACCAACCCTACCTCCGGGATTTTTCTTAAAAATCGTCAATAAATTTTCTAACTGACCGAGTGAATGTTTTATTTATGGCTCTTCTTTGAGCTTTCTTCTTTTCGTTTTCTCTAGGGGACCCATCATCAATCATTATCGAAGGTTCGGGTCCGATCTATTTCCTGTGTCGTGCCCGCTTTTACCAGCATTTCTTCCGCTCGGTGAAACTATGAAATTAGCTGCGCACGCAGGATCCAGGCCACCAGTTATGGAATAAATCGTTCGATGAGTGTTCCAATTTGCGGACAACTTTTTGCTTGGTTGGAAATCGGCGACCCGATTTTCTCCAGTTTTTCCAGACTGCGACACTGTCGTTTCTTGCGTCGCACGATTTTCTACTAATTAAAACTCTTTCACTCTTGTGTCAACCACAAAGATTGCAAGTTTTGAAGGATCCTGTATTCTATGAAAATATTGCAAAATTTTCTGGTTCAGTTAACCGTGCAATTTTTGATGGGGTAGAGCAAGTTTCGAGGGGGTGGCGGAGCCGGATCGTGAGAGAACATTGCGCGTCGGTGGCATGGTCGTCGAGCCAACGGGCAACCTAACCGCTCGAATGGTAAACAATCGAAATATCAGGACTTTTATTCGGTATTGAAAGCCGACACGCTATTCAGAGTATTTCATTCGCCCATGGCGAGACACCTACCGCGGCTCCGACGACAAAAGGGAGGCTCGTGGACGGACGTCTCCGCCGCGTGCGATTAGGCCCTTCCACTCTCACTATACTATACCATACCATACGTTCCTATTAACAAAGAACAACAGCGCCGATGAAGTGGATGGAGACACTCCCACCATGCTCTCTCTTTCTCAAACCATATGCCAGTCGTACGTATTATTTAATCAAAATATGTTCGAAAAATGTTTATTCAATCCTTATGTCACCCTCGAGTCATTTTTGAGCCAGCCATCAATTTTCGTTCCTTCAATCTTTCGACAAAAAAATGGTGTTATTATAATAATTTCAATAAAATCGTACATAGTAGTAGCAAAATTGTTAACTAACCTGGAGTAGTAAAATTACCCCGTGTACAGGTACATATGTATGTAGATTTCATTATTATTTTTAAAAAATAAGTATTCGAACAATATATAGTAGTAGGGAACTACACAAAATTACTTTTGCTATACTGTAACATAAAAAAAGCTACTAAAATAAAAATAATGAATTGCTTAAAATGGTACACTATTCCAAACTGTTATATTTTATTTATATGCGATTTTCCTCGAAAAAATCGTCAAGAATTTCTCGTAAAATCGTGTTTATTTTTCTGTACCATTATCTGTCTAGAAATAATAAGTTCTAATTCAAGTTTAAACTCGACATTATTTCGAAACGATTTACTTAAACCGATCTAAAAATAAAATTACTACCGCCACGATCTTATCCATCTACAATAAAATGAATGAATTACCTGGAACAATTGATGAAACACTTACTCGCGATAACATCTGGAATAACACTAATAAATTAGATGGGAATGAGCCTAAGCCTGCCATAGAACTGGAGCGGTCCTTGAATCGTCCCCATACCGCGACCATACACATACAGACGTAGAGCATACAGCGCTGAACATGCAGCATGCAGCAAACAGTTCTCGAGATACGCAGTCAGTCAGCCGATGGCGCTCCGTACGGCATCATCGATCCGCGGCGTAGATCGTGATCTAACGACCGCTATCTCTCTGTGTGACAGTTTCTGTGTTTGTTTCGGCTTTTCTCTCGTGTGCTACCTACCAAAGTGAATCTACAAAGACACCATACAGTGTTTCTCTGTGATCTTTTTTATATTCTTTTTGGATAACGTTCCGCGGAATTTCTCGGATTTATTTTGACACGTTTTTTGGTCAACCCACGAAGCTGGAGAGGTTAGTGTGCTTCTCACGAGAAATCTCTGCTTTAAAAACTGCCATTTTTTTACCTGAAACGATTTCAAAGGTTTTTTCAAAATTGTTTTCACGTCGTTAGTGTTTGTGACGTTTTTGAGATTTTTCTCTGTGGGTGTACGG
Organism: Halictus rubicundus; assembly: GCF_050948215.1. Lineage (NCBI taxonomy): Eukaryota > Metazoa > Arthropoda > Insecta > Hymenoptera > Halictidae > Halictus > Halictus rubicundus. The sequence goes on along the minus strand of NC_135155.1, from coordinate 13,181,671 downwards.
AAATGAACAGTGACAACAGTTTTCGCGAGTGTTTGAACTATTCTCTTGCAACTTTTAATAACGAGGGAGGTTTGTGATCAACGTAGAGAATATTGGGGTTGGTCAATTGTTTTTCTAGTTTGATCGTCTTTGTAGTTTTAGAATCGACTGAATTTCGTAGCTTTTTCATTACTTTGCAACTAATTCTCAAAGCGACAGAGTTGATCGATTTATCCACGTGATATGTTATTTCGTAAATGACAGATTGTTCACATGTGTCAGCAAGTTTCAAGGTTAGAACCACCAAACGTTCAACGTGACAAGCTTTATTATATTATAAAAATGACAAGACAGCATTTATTCAGATTGTGCACGAATTTTTGGTCAACTGGGTCTATTTAAACCCTAGTTTTTTTAATAGTATATTAGCACTACCAGTCACCGAAAGTGACAAATTAGTGACAGTAATAAAGCAATATTTATTTCCATTTTGCGTAATCTTTATTTTCATCCTTGACTTGCGATACCTGGGTCAACTTGGACCCAGAGTTTAAATCGCCAAAAATTCTCATCGTCAAGTTCCATCCAAACGTTTCGTGCCATCCTGGCTGGGATAGAAATCATTACACAATTTTTATTGTAATCCTCAGCAGGCGATGCCCGGGTCTACCTTGACCCAGAGTTTGAATCATCAAAAATTCTCGCATCGAAGTTCGAATCAAACGCGCCAATTTCGCGCCGAATTAGTTGGTTGAAAAATTATCACACAATTTTTATTGGTCTTCCGTCTGCGATGCCTGGGTCTATCTCGACCCGCGGTTAAATCTGTAAAAATTCGCTACGCACGAAGTTAGAATCAAACGTTTCCCGTCGTCCTAGTTGGGTTAAGAAATATTAAATAATGCTTATCTCAATCCTTGACTCGCGATGCCCGGGTCTATCTTGACCCAGAGTTTGAATCGTCAAAAATTCTAGCATCGAAGTTCGAATCCAACGTTCTGCGCCGAATTAGTTGGTTGAAAAATTATCACACAATTTTTATTGGAATCTTCCGTCTGCGATGCCTGGGTCTATCTCGACCCGCGGTTAAATCTGTAAAAATTCGCTACGCACGAAGTTAGAATCAAACGTTTCGCGTCGTCCTAGTTGGGTTAAGAAATATTAAATAATATTTATCTCAATCCTTGACTCGCGATGCCCGGGTCTATCTTGACCCAGAGTTTGAATCGTCAAAAATTCTAGCATCGAAGTTCGAATCAAACGCGCCGATTTCGCGCCGAATTAGTTGGTTGAAAAATTATCACACAATTTTTATTGGAATCTTCCGTCTGCGATGCCTGGGTCTATCTCGACCCGCGGTTAAATCTGTAAAAATTCGCTACGCACGAAGTTAGAATCAAACGTTTCGCGTCGTCCTAGTTGGGTTAAGAAATATTAAATAATATTTATCTCAATCCTTGACTCGCGATGCACGGGTCTACCTTGACCCAGGTGGGTGGACAAAAGTTTAGCGCAGCGAAGTTCAAAACAAAAGGTTTCGCGCCACAGCACAGGCAGAATTGAATCGCGTGTCAGCAGAAGTATTTTCGGTGGCGTTGAAAGACCATTGTCCAATCGAGCTTCGTTCGAGCGATCCGCGTTCGAACAAGGTCGCTGGGGTTTACGAGCCGGTAACGATACACGCGACACGAAATTTATAACGGCCATTAAACCGTCTGAACTCTCGTCTTTAAATACAGGCCCTGCGCGTTCCACTTACACACCGTCAGTTCGAGCCTCGAAATTTTTCCATCTCTCGGCTCAACATCTTCCCGGGCCGGTTGTAATTCGTTCGTCGTTAGGAACTAATCGAACGCGGACGTGTCTTCTCATCTGGAATCTAATATCACGGGTCTCCTGAAACATCCTCGTACATTTAGGCTAGCTGGAATTGATTGTAACCACATTGCTATTATTTTCATAAACTGATCTAAATCAGTCGCTTCAAGTAATTACGATAGCCTCGAATTAATTTGTACAGCTCGACATGCCAACCACGCTCCCCAAGAAATCATGCGTGCGTTGATTTACGGGACTAGCAATGAAAAATGGCAATCAAGCGAGCGTTATTAATCAAAGGTAGGACAACTTTAATTGCGGCACGTGACCGTTTCATCTGCGAAAACAATTTTCACGCGGGGGTCGCGAAACAGTTACAACAGCGAAAGGTTAAAAAGTCATCGTGAAATTATATTGAATCGAGAGTCACGGAGAAAAGAGAGAGAGAGAGAGAGAGAGAGAGAGAGAGAGAGAGAGAGAAAGAGAGAGAGAGAGAAAGGTGGGTCAGTGAACCCGCGTACACGTAACAGGCGACGCAAGACTTTGATCGATGCGTCGATCAAGATTCGCAAACTGGGGGACGCAATTTCGATTTTTTCCTGCGAAACAACTACTACGACGAGTCCGTGCGAAAACGAAGTTGGTCGAAATGTTCTTGAAATCACCACGATTTATTTTTTAACATTATCACTGCCAGCAGTCTGAAATGTTTCGCGAAATTAAAGCGATTTATTCGATGAAATTGAGATTGAAAAGTTAATGGTACTGAATTTCATTAGTGCGGATTTTATGCATTTGCGACAAGAATGGTTAAATTGAATTGAAATCGATGGAAACATTTAGAGAATTCACAAATACTACTTTCGACTGTTTCTCTCGAGTATCTTGTCATTAATGCATTTTTATTCTGCATAAAAATTCGCAGTCTATTCATTAGTATTAAAATTCCCGTTAACATGATTTTAGGTTCTTTATTTTATGATTATTGAGGTTCGAGAGATCTTTTACTGGACACTGATTTATTGAGATATATTTTGTAGAAAAAGATGTGCAATGTCTCGATAAATGTGGTCTTGTTATTTTTAAAAGATAATATTAATTAAAGTTAAATCTCTAAGAGTTAATTTTTAAATGAGGTTAAATAGAACCTATTAAAAAGTCCTAATAATTCAGTCGATCGCTGGAAAGTATTAAAAGATTGAAGGAATAGAGAATTCTTGGTTGCCGAGAGGCTCGCCGGAAAAATTGAAAGTAAATAAGCGATCGTGGAACCTGAAACGACTTCTCGATTTAAAATCCTCGTTGTATAATCGAGAGCTCGCAGCAGAAGAGGCTCGAGTCGATAAGAGCTTCCAAGAGAAACAGGAAACCCGTTCTCTCGGGTCCATTTACTCGCTTACTTATTGTGTTAGCTGTACAAATTAATTCGTAAGTCTTTCGTTCGTGAATTTTTTAATGATTTCTACACGATCGACGTACATTCTTGTAGCTAAAAAAAAAAATCTCCATTTTCTATGCACATGTACTTACACAATAGAAACGGAGGTCAATAAGATTTGAATTTCAAACGGAAAAGGCCTTTGTTAGAAAATGTTTGAATTTTAAAATTGAAAAGAACTCTGTTGGAAAATGTTTGAATTTAAAATTTAAAAGAACTCTGTTGGAAAATGTTTGAATTTAAAATTGAAAAGAACCATGTTCCTGAATTCTCGTAATGTTTTTCTTTTCGTTTATATTGCTCCTACTCATTTTTGTTATAAATGTAGAAACTCCGCAGTAACAATACACAGTGTTAGACGCGAGTGGAAAATTATCGAGACATTCGTGCGACAGAAATGCCCTTCGAGGATCTATCGGTGTTCTTCAGGAAGTTGCGAGAATTATCGGCGAAACTGCCACCATTTTCCCCGGTTGAATCTCTTTTCCTTTTGTTGCCGGCGAATTATGAATACGCCGTGCTTCGAAGTAAGTTCGCAGACTCTTCTACGCGGAAATTATGGTTGCAGAGTTCCCGTACACGCAAGCTTTGTTCCGACTTTGCTGGGACACCGTTTGAACCGTAGCACATATAATTCTCATGGAGCTTGCGTGTGTCACGGCTTTCGAAATTTTAGGGTATTATTAACAGGCTTTTAATGCTACAATGATCGTGTTCATTCGTTGTAAGTTTTATTGAGTAGAGAATTGTTAAACCAACAACAAAACTCACATAATTCACTGAAAAATATATTCCTTCATTTTGAACATTTTTACAATTTTTATTTTGCACAGAATAGTCTAATTATTTTGAAATGAATTTATTTATGTCGGTATGTTTTAATAAAAATCGTGCAATATCTGAATAGAATGTTGCTTCGAAAATTTGTTGCTATCCGAGCATTTATAATACATTTACATTTATGTTTCTCAAAGGCTACTAAATTATAGGACATATAAGAAACATCAATTGCAAACACTATACTTCTATGCATTGTTTTAACGATTACAAGAAATGGAGAGAAAACATAAACTGGTTATGGTGTTTTTTATCTCACTTTCTAAAAATATAAAAGGAAATCTTTACAATAGTTTTGTAACAATAAGTAACACATAACGGTATTTTAAATGGCAGTTTTTATCGTCCCACCCTATATTTCCGTGTAATTGCAATCCGTATGATCATGGCCTCAATTTGTTAAATTACCATTGACGTTGAAAGTGTCTGTGTAATGAGATAAATTAGTATAGCGTCACGTAAAATTATATGCTGTCACGTTGCATATGGTTGTCGCAACATTGTGTTTGGGATACATTTATATTTGTATTGTATTAAAATATGGACGACCATTTAGTAATATATACAATAATAATAATAATAAACAATTCAGGATTATTATTGTACTACTTGTTTAAAAATCGTCGATCTCTCGGGACTGGGAATTTTCACTTTTTGGATCCACTGTATGTTTTTTTTTTGGACCGTGTTATTTCGTTCTCTGATTAAAATTTTCTTCAGCGTACGATTTCTCGTGGCAGCGATACTTTCCTCAATCAAACGATAATCGCGCAAACAATAGCATCAGCCGTAAGCCGCAAACCATAGTAGTTGGACCTAGACACTATCATTGCGAATAATCCGTTGATCCGTGGAGTGAAAGGTGTGAAAGCGAGCTCGCAGCCTCGGCCTCAAAGGACAGTTTCAGACGCGGTCAGAGCCGGAGGATCTCGCTGGAAAAAGTTTCGAAATCGGAAAACTTTCCTAGATCATAGCTCTCTCGCGTTCGCTCTCGTGTGTCTCCGATAAAACTGTGTTGCACTGCGCGCGCTCCATCGACCGGGACGAAAATAATGAAACGAAAAGCCCCATGTACATGTGGAATAAAAGAGCGAAAAGTCGCATGACAGACCCATGACACGCGCATGGCCACGTGTGCTGGAATCTGTCGCGAGGGACACAACCGGATTGCCATAATCAAGAGAATCTGGACCTGGAGGAAAATGGGCGGGAAAGTCGGGCTGATCTGTGGAAGCTGCTGGTCCGGCAAGTATAGTATGTATCATGACGATTTTCACTCGTTTTGAAATCTTTATTCGCTAAATTGAATTTTTAAGAAAACTTTCAGTCGACCAATTGCTTCAGTCTTTGCTAAATATATTTTTTAACAAAACTTTCCTTGAAATTGGTACAAGACGTAATTTGAGTTTTAAATAACATTTTCGCTGGACCAATTTATGCCACCCTCGATGAATGAAATTTTAGATGAAATCTTTAGTCGATCAATTTATTTAGCACTTGATAAATTGAATTTATAAGAAAATTTCCCACTCGACCAATTTATTCGACCGTCAATAAATTCAATTTTAGATAAAATCTTCATCCGTTCAATACACTCAACCCTGAACAGTCGAATCGTCGACTAAAACTTTAATTACAATATCTCTTCACAAAAACATATCGAATCGAATCTGCAGAGCAATATTTATCTTCATGAAGCAAACACAATCCACTTGTTCATCAGTCAAATAATACTTCCGAAGCCAAAGAACAAAGGGAATAGAATAAACGTTCTGTATATAGGCAAACGACGCACTGGTCCGTGTTATCATAGATGTTTCCGGTGGCGTGCGCAGAAAAATGCTCGGCGAAATAACAAGTAAACCCTAGGCCCGTTAGAAAAATACACGTGGATCAAATGTAATCTTTGTCTGGATTATTTTTTATATTGGCTCGGCGTATTTTTCGATTTGTTTTGACGCTCTGCGAAAATACTGACTTTTCGCGATGCTAGTCTGACAATATGACTCGCTCACGCTTATTAACCCTGTGAATGGGGAACGTGATTATTACAACGAAGCTTGCACGCTTATCTTAACATTAAAATTATAATCGACATTTATTATTCAATTGGCACAGGTGCGGTTTCATATCGTTCTCCATATGACCAGGGTGCGCAACGGTACTATAGGAAAATGGCTGCCACGTTCTTCTGCTTTAAACTATCTAGCTGAAATTTTTAGGAAACACTTTTTAAATATTGCGTAATAGTATGTATATATTGATTTTCTCGACAACCATGATTTTATATATATATAAAATTGTTAAATGTTCCCCATTCGTTCAAGGGGACACTCCGCGACGCTACTATAAGAAAATGGCTACCACGACCTTCTAGTCTCAGCTGTTTAGCTGAAATTTTTAGGAAACACTCTTAATGTGTATATATTGTTTTTCTCAACAACCATGATTTTATATATATAAAAAATTGTTAAATGTTACCCATTCGTTCAAGGGAACACTCCGCGACGCTATTATAAGAAAATGGCTGCCACGACCTTCTAGTCTCAGCTGTTTAGCTGAAATTTTTAGGAAATGCTACTTAAACATAATGCAACAAGATGTATATATTGATTTTTTCGAGAACAATAATTTTACATATTGAAAAAATTGTTGAATCTCCCTTTAGCCAAATAAATGTCTGTTTAAGTTAGAAAATCCAGTACACGGTGATCAGATCGAAGGGGGATCATGAATTCGGCTTATGAACCGTTAAGAAACGTGATTTTACATGGTTTAACAGGCCACGCGATGCAGAACCATTCTGGCCGAGGACTGGCAGCGGGTATACAGTATACGTTATACCGTTACTCGCCTCTCGCGTTCCCTCCACGTTTCATTACATAATTCTCTCGTTGCGGGCCGCGGCATCGGGTCCGATTTTTCGACACGGTACCCTGGATACGGTCTCGGGTCGCGGTCCGGATTCCCGATGGATCCGCGAGAGTCGTTAGGCTGCTCCTTTCGAACTAGTTTCATGCGTGTCGTCCTTGTCCGACGTGTCGCCAACTTACTCCCTGCACAGCTGTTCTTCGAACATCGACGAACAGACGAACTTCCAAAGTCGAGAGCAATTTCGCCCAAAGACGCGCCTAAACTTCCTTCGATTTTCGTTTATTCTCCTCAAACATTTCCTTGGATCTTCGCTTGAATTTATATTCTCATCATGGATCCTTGGTTGGATCTTGAATTGGATCGTGGATACTTACTTGGATCTATGTATATTTGCATCTTGGATTTGTATATATTTGGATCTTGCAGCTATATTTAATATTAATTATGAATTGAAATCGGACACCTGGGCATTGTTCGAAATACGAGCGCGCAAAGCGTGGCCGAATTTCGAGATACCGGGTTATCGATGCAATTCGCGATATGGGATCGTGAACTGGGAAAAAGAGAGAGAGAGAGGGGGTGTGAGAGGAAGGGGAGAGTGTACAAGGGAGGTGGTTAATAAATTGTTCGACGAGTGGTGGGGGTAGACAGCGAACGGTCGGCGTAATTAAACGAGAAACTAACGCGAGGACGATATTTCACCGTGCTCCATATTTATACTTGACTCGGAGAAATTTTGTGCGATTAGGGTGAACGTTCAGGGCATAGCCACCTCCCTCTCCCCCGCCCCTCCACTTTATTTCAACCACCCACCGACGGGTTATAGTTCTGCGTTTAGCTTTACGAGGGCCGCGGTAATTAGCGGGAGTCACGTACAACGAAATTGTCTGGTTTCTTGATATCATATGCATGCGAAGCAATTAACCGGCACCGCTGATACACGTATGCCCCTCTCATTACCCCCACCACTTCTCCCTGGAAGAGAAAATTGGAGCAAAGTTCGAACAATCGTGGATGAAGTCGTTCTACCGTGGAATAAACACGTTTCGTTAACTGTCGACGTTGCGAGTGACAAGGAAGAATTGATTTGGCGGCCGAATGCAGATGTTGGGACGCCGGGGCAATTAAGCCACGCCCACCACGCAGTCGATTTTCTCGAATATCTAAGAAACTATTGGCGATGGAGAAAAATGTTTTAGAGAAAAGTTGAATGGTTCGAAGAGCTGTACAATTTGGCGTGTGTTTTTTATAAGTTGATATGTAGAGGAAACAGAAAGCATAATTCCTACAAAATAGAAGAGTATATGTTCAGATTGTTCGTGTTTAATTTTGCATATAGTTGTGTGAGAGAAAGGACGCTTTCAGCTCTGGTGTGCCCTAACGAGCAGAATTGTTCGATGTTTATCGATTGCTCGAATAGAATCGGAGAGAAAGGGTGATGCGTTGATTGTCAGTTGAAAAAAGGTCGATTGAAAGGGGAGCATTGAAACGGGCAGCACGATCGACGGATCACCTGTCGTTTGCGGACGAGAAATCGGCGCCGCGGAAAAAGATCGGGAGTCCTAGGCGGAGCGGGTCTCGGGACTGGACCCGCCATTGAGCAAAAACTGGACCCGAGCATGGCCGGTCGCGCGCGAGGAGATTTCGTCTCGGACGGAATTGTTTTTCTACTGCAGCAACTGGACCTGTAACGGGCGCTTTGACGTGTACGGACACGTTCCGACCGATCCTGTTCATTCTGAGATACACGGGAACTTTCTTTCAGCGTTCGTTTCACTCTGCTGCAGCGATACCTCGTACGCGCAGTAGCCATTTGTCAACAATGACGCAAAACTTGTGGTATTTTCAATCGTGACGCAAAACTTTGGTATTTTCGGTCAGATTATGACGAACCTCCTATTAGCATATTTGTCGCGTTTTTCTGATTAAAATTAGTACAGACAAGAGGTAAAGGTTACGTTGAAAAATATTTATGAACAACGAGGTTTTATCCAAATCGGTAATCCTTAGCAATGCAATCCAATTTCTCTTATTTAGTCTATTATGTAGAAGAAGATTTCTCCTTTCGATAAGGAATGACTATTAAGGTCTACAATTTTAGATTGAACAAAAGTGATTCGTTGAATTTTTCACTAGTGCCGACATTACCTTTTGGTACGGTTGTTCCGTTTTTGACTCCGCCAACTCCGCGAGTTACTCTACTAATATATCTCTCTTGAAACTGTCAGCGAAGTCTTCCGAGGTTTGTCAAAATTTCACGAGCGTCTCTTCTTGGAGACTCAGAAGTTCAACGAACTAAATTATTCGAGATCTCCTGCGCTCGGGAGACTGCTGAGAAGAGGACTAGTTCAGATGAACGTGTCCGGTGAACTTCGAGAGAGAGAGAGAAAGAGAGAGCCATCTTTATAATGCCGAGAATTTTTGAAAAGTTGTTTGCTATTTCTACCGTCAGAATTGTAAGTAGACTGTGTACCCTCGCGAATTTATGGTTCACGACTATTTTCTGCACTGGAGATACTGCAGAAATGCGAGACTATAACCAGTCACAAAAGTGTAAAAGTAACTTTGTTGTTTATACTGATTTTTTTGTGTAGCTTTTAACAACACATTCCTGACATTTTTCTGATTAAAACGAGTCCAAACACGACGCAATTTGGATCGCATTTGCTCATTTAATCCACGATACAATTTTCAGGAATCATTCGTTCGGATAATCGAGGTTCTACTAAATCGCGAATTAAACCAGCAAATGTGCACCGAAGGATATCGTGTTTGTACTCATTTTAATTGGAAAAATGCTACCAACACGTCGGTAAAAGTTTCACAAAAAAAAGATGACTGACAACAATAATGTTATGTATACTTTTCTGTATATCTCTTTCACATATATCAAGACTAGACTGCTGATCTTTCTGTAAAATGAAACTTGTCCGAATTGCAAGATCTACTGTATCGAATTTTGTTTCAAAACTCCGTTGAAGGTATTGTGATCGAGGGTAAGTATACTGTCTCGGAAGACAGTCTAGGCCGAAGGGTGGGGGTTGCCAACGAAGGGACAATTCGCGGAACAGTTTCGCGCCGCGAGGCACTGGGTTAATGGATCGCGAAAAACAGAACAGAACTCGGACGGCTTTTCGATTCACGGTGCCGGGAACCGTGCCAAAATCACTGTTGCTCGGAGCCAGTCCTCCTGGCAGAGATTATGGCTCTCGGCCGTGAGCTACGTAACGGGCCTCGGGGTTCAAAAGTTTATTCATGACTGAATAAATTGCGTTTCCGTCGAAATTATAGTCCTGTAGAAAGCCTTACAAAACGTGCTAACAACAAAACGATGCTAATGTATAACGTATTACTCAAAATCATATAGGGGTTGATCGAGTTAGTAAATTTTATTCAAACCTTAAATTGTGCAGCAATTCTCAAGAAAAAAGTATTGTAATAAAAATTTTATTCGTGATTGAATAAGTATTTTATTTACACTCTGGATGGTTTAAGAATGAGATGAATTGACCGAAATTACGTTTATATCCGTACAGATTCTGTTTATGAATGAGTAAAGTGTAAAGTTAAAAAAAAAGAATGAAAGTCTTACTCCATTTTAAAATGGCCTAGCTACTAAGGGCAACCCTGTACTTTTATAGATTCAACCCTCCCATGGCTATCAATGAAGATTATATCGTTTAAAATTGGAATGGTCACAGTTCGGATAGTCGAGGTTCTACTAAATCGTGCATCAAACGAACAAATATGTATCGAATCTTATCATGTTGGTACTCATTTTAATCAGGAAAACGTCGCCGATAAGCTGATAAAAGTTTCACTAAAAAGTCATCAAGAACAAAGAAGATATTTCATTAAATTAACATTGTCTCGCCGATATGTCAAGCTTCTAAGCCACTTAAGGGCTACATTCTGCAATATTGGCGACAAATATCGTGCATATCTCTTTCACACATATCGAGGCAGTACTTTACTCTTACTGTACATCCTCTTTGCACCCGATATTCCAAAGGAACAACCTAGAACAACAGTCCCGTGTCCTTCGACTCGGTTTCCGTTCGTCGGAATCATTTTCTCCGCAGGTATTCGCGGCTAGCAATCAACGATCTTCCACCTTGATCATTCCCGGTTGATCGCGAGGGGCAGCGTATGCCGGTAATCGTTTCGACTCGATGCCAGCTAACGGGATCTGTAGTGATCAAGTGGGTCAGACGAGAGCCGATAGCCGCCGCCCCGTGTGCTATCCCGCTTTGTCTTTGCGATTAACCGTCGCGTCTCGACTCGTACCGTCTCGTCGCTTGTCCAGCCCTGAAACGTGCCGCTTTTCGTGTTAGCACGTGTCTGAGGGTGAACGTGTCGGCCCGTGACACTCTGCGGCTCGAATTAATGGCTGCGATCAGAATTCCGGGCACATTACGCGCGCAGAATTAATATCCCACCATAAGGGAACGATGCGACGGTTGGTTTCGATGGGACGAACGATCTGGCCACAGCGAAATTTGAAATCGATCTTGTTCCCAAATAGGACCACATATACTAAACCGTGAAACACGCATCTAGGTCATTTTTTTGGATTTCTTACAGATATACAGAGTGGAAGTGCACAAACTTGGAAATATCCTTTGTCTTGTATTCTGGTTTAACTGTCTTCTGAATTAGTGGTTTTTGGATGATGCATCTACTTATTGTAGCTGTCAATACATTTCGCGACTGAGATTCAAGCAGGAGATTGTGTTGAAAAATGTCTAAAATTGATTTCAAATTGAAATCAGTGATTCAAATGGCTTTGAAGGACTTTAAATGGCTTTAAATGGCTTTAAATGGCTTCAAATAGCTTTCAATGATTCTATATTACTTTGAATGGCCTTGAATAACTCTGAATAGCACTGAATGGCTTTGAATAGCTCTGAATAGCACTGAATGGCTTTGAATAGCTTCGAATAGCTTCGAATAACTTGGAATGGCTTCGAATAACTTTTAATGGCTTCGAATAACTTTTAATGGCTTCGAATAACTTTGAATGGCTTCGAATAACTTTGAATGGCTTCGAATAACTTTGAATGGCTTTGAATAACTTTGAATGGCTTTGAATAACTTTGAATGGCTTTGAATAACTCTGAATAGCACTGAATGGCTTTGAATGGCTGTGAATACCTTTGAATGGCTTTGAATGACTTCAAATGACCTTGAAAGACTATTTACGACTGAGTCATGCCACTTGAATGGTTTTAAATGGCTTTAAATGGCTTTAAATAGCTTTGAGTGACTTTGGATGATTATGAATGCTATTGAGTGACTGTGAACGATTTAGACTGACCTTATGTCATACAGTACGTCATTAAAGCAATGTTTGGCACACGTCTTTGCCTGAAGTCATTTCTTTCCTTCATTAATAATGCGTAGCGCCAGAGATAATAGTAAAATTTTAGATAGAACACTCTCTCCACAGTTTTCTGAATTAAAGACGGGGAGTAGCAGGGAATAATAGTGTTTGAAAGCCCGACTCGGATCGATGGAACGGTTAATCGATATACCGTATCAGGAATTAGAAATTAGCATTTATACGGTGTCCAAAGCGAGCGGAGAAAGGGTCGAAGGTCTTTCTCTCTCTCCCTCTCTCGCTACGCGCAAGTGTAATAGTCGAGTTTCCAGCAATCGAGAATGGCTGGTGTACCCGCAATTTGTCGCTGCACGGTAACACGATAGCCCCCCAGTGAAACTGCGATTCGGTGATCGACGCATTCCAAACCGTCGACATCAGCGAACCAGGAATGAAACTGTGCACTACTTCGCGTCGACGCGTTTCCGCGTATACCACTCGAGCCACTTTTTTCGTTGCATTTTTCTTGCTGTGGATCGAAAATTAAATCTGCTGTCGAGTTTTTTTCAACGGTTAATGTAGGCGGATACTATGCTCTGTCTCGTCATGTAATTAAATTTTTCCTGGGACTTTTAATTTTTGTTGATACATACGCCAAAACAAGCGAACGCAAGCAAACACGAGCACCCGAGCAAACACGAGCGAACCCGAGTAGACGCGAGCAAACGCGCTTTGTCTGTTCTCGCGTGTTTACAGTTGACACGCGGCCAGTCCGAATGTTATCCTCATACCAATAAGTCGCGTTGTATACAAACAATATTCCTTCGATAAAGCCCTTGTAGAGAGCACATGGTATATTTAGTTAATCGTATCCACGTATCCACTGAGCAGACCCCTAAATCAGGTCTCAACCATTTTTTAAATACATTGGAACATGTCCGGGAAAAGTTGTGCATTAGGGGTGCCTTGCTCGCTTTGAATATTGTCTAAATATAAGTGTCTATAATGTTATTAAAAAATATATCGTAGTATGTTGGAAGAGTCTATAAAATCGTTCTACATTACAAAATATTTGGATACCTTTCACTGTTAAAATATAAAAAATTCTGAAACAATTTTTTAAACATGTCTAAACATTCAGAATGTTATTAAAAAATATATCGTCGTATGTGGTACAGGTCTACATAAACAATATTAATGTAGCTTTTATGGTTAAAATATAAAAAATTCTAAAAGTTGCAGATTCAACAATACTTAATTCGCCTTCGTGGAAGGAGTCACTTTAAACAATTTTTGAAACACCTTGAAAATTTGTAATGTGATCAAAAAATATATTGTTGCATTTGTAAGGATCTGCAGAATCATCCCATGTAAGAATCATTCCTATAGCTTTAACGATTAAGACATTAAAAATCGTTGAAGTTTATAAAATCGGAAAATTTGATATTTGTTCTCAAAATGAAGAATTTATCGAAACCTAAGGGTGCTTGAGAAAAACAATTTTCAGTACCATATTCAGTGCATGAATAGTACACCGATTTCGCACACCGTCGGCACACGTCCAATTTAACAGTGTGCGTGCTAACAGCAAGTAGGATGGTCTAGGTTAGGGGAGAGTCCCCGTTTCGACTTGGAGGGTTGTTCACCCCATGATCCTACCGAAAAGACACCATAAAGACAGATTCAGTGTGTGCGTGGCGACGCCGGAAGTGACGCTGAAGGGACGTCCCAGAGAGGATCTATTCGTGGATTGGGGTAGGATCTATTGGGGGAGTGTTTATTGGGGGATTGCGTCATGGGGATTCGCATGCCTCGAGCAAAGCTCGGTTTCGAATCGTCTGTCGAAAGCTTTACGTCTTTCGAGGACTTGCGGGGGTAGTTGCCCGAGCCTTTATCGAGCGAATTTCTGCAATGTTCTGAAAAACTGAATTTTTAAACAATTTCATTCAGAAACTTAACTGAACGTTTCTGGTATGTACAGAAGAATTATATAATTTAGAGTGTACGAAATACAAATACAAAAATGCAATACATTTTGATATAATACAACGTACTTTTTCGTACGATATAATTTGGTATAGTATAACTAGACTGATCCTCATGCAAAATAAAAATTGTCTACATCAATTGCAAGGCACGGGAGTCACATAGGAATTGTTTCCCCTCTTGAACAAATTTTAACTCTCTCCACTCAGAGCTATTGTAATTCTAAAATCAAATTTTTCTTTCGTCCTAGAATATTTTCATTTTATACGATTCTTTTCGTTTTATGCATAACGTAACTGGTGCAATGTTTAAATGTCAAGTAACTTATTAAATAGAGACAAGTGTAGCGCAAAAAATATTTTGAATAATTGTATAACAATTTTTAATGGCGGTTCGAGTGCAAAGGTTAAAAGGTTAAAGGGTTAAATTCAATCTCTCTGCTGTTTTAAATTTCTCACAGTTCGTTACTCTCGTCTTCGCTGCCATGTGTGCTATGTCGGGGGTTATTAATAAACAAATGAAATTGCTCGTCTAGCAGCCGTCGCGTCGTCTTGCTGGTAGCTGAAAAAACCTCCTGAGGTCGCCATGCTAGACGAAATACGAGCTCGCATAAGTTGCACGCGAGCAGCCCCGCGAGACTGATCGAAAATAATGCGTTCGCGTCACGCGAATTCCAGACGAGACGCCCACGCAAAATCCTCGGAAAGTTTGCCGGAACGTGTTTCCATCCCCGAGGAAAATTATTGCAATACTTTCCTATCGGAACAGTCCAAAAATAAGCAGACAAAAATCCAACTCGTGTGAACGCTGAAATATTCAATTTGCTACCCCGATTTAAAAATTAAACATATTAAATGTATTGAAAATATTTAACATATGAAACGTGTTAAACATATTCAAGATTCTCTTTGATGCATGATTGTTTAATAGTTGCGAAATTATTACCACGAGTCTAGTGAATTTAAAATGTTACTGTGAATTTGTTTCACGTATATGCATTTATGTAGTATTATTCCTCTTTAACAGAGATTAAAGTTTCACATTAGATCTGTCGAAATTGTCCATGCAGATCAAAGTCATTTCAGGGTTATCTCAAGATCTGTTCAAGGTCAATTCAAGGTCATACTATCCCACATGCGTGTTTTATAGAAAATTAATTAATCAAATATACCTGTACAGTTATGGTTAGCAAGAAAACATCCATGGGGGTTGAGAAATTAATTTGTGCTGTAACATACTGCAGAAAATTAATTTTGTATTAGGATCAAGGGTTAAAGGCGTGATTCCTAAATTTTATCTTTCCGGTTTTTGGTATCATACATTGATTTTATTGGGATTGTGATTTATTATCGAACGTGTCGAGTATTTCCTTTCGATGCATTCGAATTAACGTTACCGGAACCAGGTTTCCAGCTTGACTGAATAAATTAGGTAAATTAAAAGCACGGAGTCTGAACTGTTGGCTCCCGCAAAGGAAGCTGTACGACGCTGTCCAATAAGAAAACGCGCGTCCCTACATGAAATAATTCGTTTCGATCCGCAAGAAAGCCCGCGACCCATTTCGCCGTGGCGAAATGCACCGGCGCCATTTAATTCCGTGTGGTTTATTCAATCCGCCGACATTATTATCCGCTCCCCGAGCAGCAGGAACTATCCGCCCGTGTCTCTGTCCACTTGTGTGTACGTATGCAGACGGTAAATATAGTCGTTCCACTTGGCACTGGCGCAGAAAAGATCAAGGTGTCGCGGAACGACGCCGTTATGTCGATCCGCGGGCTGCTCCAGCCCGCTTCTGACCTCTCGATTAACTGTTTCGATAGACAACTCGTTTTTGCAGAGACAAATTTGCCGGCCGATCATCCAGGCGCCTTGGACAATTCCGAGAATAGGACACAGTCGGTCAAACACTCGCTATACATCCCCTCTAGTTGCTACAGACCTTGGAAAGTGACACAAGTTTTTTATTGTTAATTATTTTCTAATGGAGCTTTTACCAGCATGTTCGTGACTCTTTTCTGATTAAAATGAGTCCAAACACGACTCACATTGAATTATATTCAACTGTTTGATACCAGGATACAATTTTCGGGTATCGTTCGTTCGGATAATCGAGGTTCCACTAAATCGTGAATTGTACAGCCAAATATGTTTCGAATACCGTCGTGTTTGGACTCGTTTTAATCAGACGAACATCCCATATACGTTCGTAAGAGTTTCATACGAGAACAATGAAACGCAACATCTAATTGAACGACAATTGAGAGGTTCAAAAGTCAATCAATGCGAGTCCAATTTTCTCCTATCAATGTATCTGATCCACAGCGGTTCAGTTTAACTTATCGATACACAAGATACAAGGTTCTAGAAAATTGTACCTTAAACGAAATATTAACATTCACATACACAATGTGCAATAGGAAACAACGCAATTTAAAGAACGATATTGAACTTCGAGACGTCAGAATCCAAACGTTCGAATTTAACAGAATTTCTCGTCATTATCATGCAGTCAAAAAATTAAAAAATCAGTGCATGGAAAATTTTCCCTGGGTCACGGGGAACCCGACGGTGTCATGCGTGCTACCAGAGGTAACGGATCATGTTCAAAACCGTACATCGTCCGTAGCAGCGTCGAGTGAGGAATCCGTGTCACGCGCGGGTTTTACGATTCCCCGAAGGGAAACGAACCGAGTTTCCCCGACAAAAGGAGGAAACCCGAAATTCCTGTTGGTTCACCGATGCAGTAAACCGCGGCGAATCCTTGCCTCGCCCTGCCTCACCGCGAGGAGCGTAAAATATTTATTACGGCTGGCCGCAAACTCCTACCTTTTCACAATCCATCGTAATAAAAAGGGGAAGAGGAGAACGATGGAGAGTGGTGAGAGGGGGGAGGGAAAATCAACACCCCCGTTGGACGGACGCGGCAGCAACAGGTCGAGCAACGATACAAATGATCCTGGAAGTGCGTTCGCCCTGGTCGAAACTGACTCGATCAATTTCCGTGCTCTCTGGTTTCCCTCCCTCTCGACGATCCTTCTTCTTCTTAGGGTTCTTCTTCTACCGAACGATACGGGCGATCCATCTTTCGCAGCGATCTTTCCGACTTCGACGATGGTCCATAAATTGTGAGACCCACGAAATTTCCGTTTGATCATGGTGGTCCTGGACTTAGATCTTTTTCGGGTTTGGGAAGTTTTTCATTTTCTTTGCAGGAAAATTAGACTGAAAATCATTGATGAAGAAGAATTGATTCGAAGGATATTCATTGTACACAATTGGTAGTTACAATTATTGCAATAAACGAGAAAATAGGTCTAATTTAACCTGACCCGGAATCTCGATCATTTGGACCTCAACCTTAATTATTGTTAATTAGATTGACCCTCCCCGAAAGAGGAGCATTGTTGCCCTCGCGAATTAATGAAAATAACCAGAGAAGGTTGGGAATACGCGCGTAGATATATCGGGAATGGTCGGCTGCGCCGGGCTGGCGTATATTAAACGCGTTTGTCGGAAACGAGACCCAGTTTCCGTTCCGGCATTCCGCAAAATTATTCCGCCCCGTCAAAATATTCGGCGCCCGATGAGTTTCGATATTGCGCCGGTTCAAAACGCTGCTGCTGCGTCGGACTCGCATAGTTTCGGCATTCTCGCGAGACAAGCCGAAGAAAACGAATTTTCACCGTGTCCCGAATATCTGACTACCGCTCCGCGGTTAAATATTCAAAAAATCCTCCTTGTAGCCACTCGCTCTTGTCATATTCAATAATCCATTATATCCCCTTACGCTGAATCCCATTTTCATAGTTGCAGAAAGCTTTTTGTCTCGGATTACCTGGCAAAAATGACAAGAGTGTGTATTTACTCAAATTTTGACTAATATTTTTAAATAATATGTTTAAAGAAGAAATACTGACTAATCGTAAATGTAAAAATTCAGAAATTTTACGTACGAATTTTTACAGTCACCACTGCAAAACAATCCGCAGAGACAAAATTGTTTCCCACTGCCCGAGACATGCGGCAACAATCTATAAAAATTTGGAGCCGGTACAGTGTAGCGTTCTCGTAAAAAAAATTGTATTATTTTGCTTGCGTCACGTCCCACATTTTAGCAGCATCGTTTAGGATCCTCCGCGTTAACAGACTCGCCTTGTTCGCAAAAATAGCGACGCTGGATTCAATTACCTCCGACGGCACTGTCGCTCTATCCCGAGCTGCGTTATTTCGGAATTTCAAATTTCACGCGAGGAATATTCCGAACAAGAGTTTCGTCCATTAACGCGATTCTTTCTGTGCGCGGCACGTGTTTTTCGTGTTGTTTTATAGACTGCGCTGCGGAGGGAAATTAATAAGTTACCTTGTTTCCGTCGACGCGGAGCTAGATTAAATTTTCCTTATAGGCATTTTACTACGAAAACTGAATTAGTGTATGCTGGGAACTCTAAGCGGTCGATGAAGCTCAAGTGTCATCGGGTTATGAGTGCTGATTAAGTATAGTATTTTTTTTTAAACTGCATATTCGTTTGGAGTTGTGCTTCCTCGAAGAGGAGAGGACATCCCAGAAGTCATTTCAAGTAACTTTCTCCTTTACGAAAATGTTTTCCGCGGCTTCGTTAAGGAGTTATTAACGAAAAACGCGGACCAATCAGAACGCCGCTACAGCGAACGCAGGCATTGGCCGAGCCGGTATCCGTCCAGTGTAGCGGCGCTCTGATTGGTCCGTGTTTTTCGTTCATAACTCCGTAACGAGGCCGCGAAGAAGATTTTCGCAAAGGAAAAAGTTATTTCAAATGATCTCAGGTATCACCTCCTTCAAGGAAGTACATCTTTGGGACACCCTGTATAGATCAGTGCTGCCGGCACGTGTCGCGGCATTCGAAACACTCGACGTACAATGAATGAGAAGAAGGAGTATGATCGAGGGGAAGAAGTTAAACGACGGAGGACGTAATTGAATCTCACGGTGGCGGGCTGTTAGCGGCGGTGAGCGAGCATAATGAGCGACCGGATGTTTCGCGGACATGGGAACGGCTTTGGGGACGAAATAGAACGGAACTTGGCGAGCGCGAACGTCTGACGGGGGAATTACCGCAGGAACCGCCTCGTTTGAAAACAGAGACCGGGCCCGGAGTCACGGGAAGGGACAATTTATCGCGTGCAATTACCCCGGCCTACGAAATCAGGCCAGCCACCACCGTTCTCTTACGTAAGGAGAATGATCCAGCGTTAGCCAGACGCCGACGAACAATACTACTCGCTTTGGCGCGAAAACTTTGTCGGAATGTAACTCGATCTCACAAACTGCGCGGGTGCGAACTCCGTGTCACTTTCGTCTCAATTGTTCTGCATTTCTTGCCGGTTTTAATTTGAAGTTGCAGGATTCAAAATACTGTTTGCAGAGACAGTTACGAGGGGGGCACAAATCTGTGTGGGTGAAGGTCGTCTCAAGTTCATATCTTCCGGGATCCCGCGGACAGTAATGTTTTTTTATTCACATTCCGATAGAGCGTTTCAAGACTAGTATTATGAAGGTCATTCAAGGTCGCGTATGGGAAAAAAATATATCGTTCATGTTGACATAATTCTAGTTCACAAGAGAAAAGGATCTCTATGTTATATGTGTATAAAATTTAGTAGTTGTTTGAAGAAAATTCCATAGTAAAATTGAATAGTGTGCTGTCAAAATATTTGACTGTAGATTCACTTGCGTAAGAAAGAACTCCTCCATATTGGAGATTCGTCTTGGCCCATGGACAAAGGGAATATCCTTCTTCCTTTGAATCGCGGTCGCGTGAACAAAAAACTTCCATTGTGTGCAGGGGGAGGGTTTGTTCGAAGGAAGAATATTAACTGGACAGAGAAAGAGATAGATAGAGATAGATAGATAGAGAGAGAGAGAGAGAGAGAGAGAGAGAGAGAGAGAGAGAGAAGCCCAGGGCGGGTACACATCGAGGGAAAAGCTGGTCGCGTTGAAGATGCATTTGAAAAACTCAATTTCCCGTATTGTCGCGAGAAATTGCGTTAGCTGCCCCACTCCGGGAAACAGTGTCTCTACTGACGGATAAAAAGAGTCCTACTTTTTTTGATCTTGGAACAATTTCCTTGCGTTATTTCAATTTTCCCCAATCTTCCATGACAATAATTGCCTGGGGACTTTTGGCCTGCAACACAACTGAATAAAATGATCAATAAAAATATCGTTTAAACTATCCGTTTTTCTGTGTAAGAGGGTCAACAATTTCTTACAGGGAACGATGAACTACATCGATCGTTGTATTAAAAAATACATGGTTCCATTGAAAAAATTGGAAGTGACCTCCATATGCCCTCTACTCCACCACCTACAAGAAACCATTAACATGGACTCACGTCATGTGCTCGAAACATTTCTCGATATTGTTAATAATCTCCGAGATATTCGAGTGATTCACCTGAAATGAGACACCCTGTATTTCACAGTGAAGACTGCTTTCTTCCAACCGTACTGCTGATTTATCGTTTCTGACGCAAGTAGTGAAATTATGGTTTCGAGAATTTATTCGGTTTATTTATTTGATTCGGTTTAAAGCGAGGAAACAGTCGCGTAAGTCAATTTTATTTCGCGCAGAAAGAGAGAGAGAGAGAGAGAGAGAAAGAGTCTCTGGTCGCCACCGTGACATTCCTATTTTCCGTAAATATCGTCGAAAGGAAATTGTCCGCGCCGCCAGGGACCAGATGCATTCGAGCGGAATGCGTTTAATACCGGAACCAGCCGCTGCATCGAACGATTGTCACCATCTCGGCCGCTTTGCCTCGAAAGGAATGCGTGGCGACGCGTTATGACCGTCAAACGATTCGCTTCGCGGCCAATTCCATTGTTTTTGTGTCTTCGACTAGACGCATTCTCTCTGACTGTTTGCACGTGTGCGTGTGTGTGTGTGTGCTGCTGCTCTCTTTCACTGGTCGACGATCTTTCCTTGCCAACGAATTTCGACGGATTTTATCCGATACTCTCTTTTCATCCCTTATATATCAGTGCATATTGTATATTGTCTTTTTTTTTATGTTATGTACGAAGGTGATGAAGAAGGTGATTCCTGAGGTCATTTGAAATAACTTTTTCCTTTGCGAAAATGTTCTGCGCGGCTTTGTTAAGGAGTTATTAACGAAAAACGCCGACCAATCAGAGCGCCGCTACGACGGACGGATTGCGGCTCGGCCAATGCCAACGCCAGCGTTCGCTGTAGCGACGCTCTGATTGGTCCGCGTCTTTAATGAATAACTCCTTAACGAAGCCGCGTAGAACATTTTCGCAAAGGGAAAAGTTATTTTAAATGATCTCGGGAATCACCTCTTTCAAGAAAAAAATAGATATTGAAAGTATTGCGTAATATGTTCATTCTACATTGTACAAGATACGCGCTGTACGTTGTGTACGCAATATATTGTACGTTGTATACATCGCATACGTACAAGGTACAAATTGTTCATTATATACACAACATCCGCGTGCCTCTCAATTAACAGGAACAGTCGAGCAATTTAAACAGGCTCGATCACGTTCGCAGAATAGTTTGCTAGTGAAACCAAGATCCACTGAAATAGCTCGTAGTATCCCTCCATTTTGCGATCCTCCGTAGCCGACAATCGATAATGATGAACGCAGGAATGTAGATCCATCCCTCGATTCAGCTCTCCTCGCGGTTGATCAGCCATCATTGTTCCCGGCGCGGAATTTTGAAAATTGAATTTGGGTTTGTTGCGCGCGCGGATTCGCCATTGATTGCAGAACTCGCCGCGTGACGGTGCATCCGGGAACGTGCACTTGCAAAATGGAAATTTATTTTTCCGATGCACCGCGACACACATGTTCCAACGCGCTTTTACCAGTTCCTCTGTGAATTTTAAAGAGACATTGTCCAATGATTGCGGTGTCCCGATTAATGCATTTCATGCACTCTAAAATGCATAATAAGAACAATCGATTGTGGAAGGTACCGAATTTTTTTAGAGGTTTTGAACGAGTCTTTTTTGTATAACTTTAGGCATTTAGCTGAAATAATTTGTCAATTACTGGTTGTAAATTAATGCAAATTTAAAACCTTTCGGAAGCGACCGGCATTTTATCGTCACCGACACGTGATCAAATGACCTTTTCTTTTCTACTAATATCATGCAATTTTTATTCAGTATACACCCCACTAATTAATATTTCATGACAAACATTGAAATGTTCTATAAACGCCACTTTTAACCCGAATGCAATGGAGTTATTGCAAATTGAATGGTAGCATGCTCACTTTCGAATTTCTAATATTTTGCTACCGAGGTTTAAAAAATTGTAAACAATATTTGTTTCTTGAAAAACAATAGGTACAACAAGTTCTGTATGTTTGGAGAAGATCAATGACTATGCCAGCGAATTCTGTGCAGTTCTATGTGCAACGTGTCGGGCGCAGCGGTCGCTTCTCCGACAGATGCACCGACGGATGCACCGCCGAATGCGCCGCTAGTTAACTATAAATAATGGCGCGATTGGCGCGAAGTGCGAGCAGGAAATTCTTGCAGTGAAAGTGCCGCGATTGCATCGTTTTTCCGAGAACCGAAGATCGCAGTCGCGGGGATGCAGCGTCGTGCCATTTCGCTGCAGCTCTCTGTCGCGGAACTGCATCTCGAACGGGTGTTCAATGGAATACGATGCAGTTGCGTTCGCTGGCTAACTGCTCGGCACGAGCGTCTCTGCTAATGGAACGCGATTATAATTAGCATGTAACCTGCGCTTGTGTTTCTTGATCGGGCCCGATAAACGATTGTTTGCTGGATCGAGCAGTTGCATTGTTACGGAATGCAACGACGATTGGGAGCTAATGGCTTTATCGGGAACAATTTAGAAATTCTCATAACAATTTATAGTGTGTACACTTCTTGCATAAATCGAGAGTATGACACTCGGACTGTTCAAATAAAAATTGTTACAAGTAATAATACGATATAACAATATAATAGAAACAATTTAATAATATAATATAATGCACCAATACAATAATAAAACAATATAATAATATAATATAACCATGCAATACAATAATTTAATACCATGATACAATGTTATAATGCAATGCAGTAGTTCAATCAATAATACAGTACAGTAAAACAATATAATAAGGCAACGTGAAAATGCAATACAATAATACAATGTAATATGTAGGTGATGAAACGAACAAATAAATAAATTGTAGTAATAATTAGAAAATGGGATTTTTCTCGCACTTTTAATTTGATGGAACTGTTAATTGACCAAGTAATGTTGAGAAATCTCGTAGTAGATCTAGAAAGGGAAGGTTAAACGAAAAATCTTGCAAATTTCCTGCCAGCACAGCGATTAAATTATTAATTCCATTGTGGATACGATTAGATCGAGCATTTCCGCGCATTTGTTTCGCGCGAGATGGAATAATGGCGGACGATTTGCGCGTGGAAACGCGCTCGTTGTTTCGGAAATGCGTCTAAACGAATCCGGCGTATTGAATTCAATGGTAATTATAGTTCATTTCCGTGCGCCGAGAGAGAACTTCATTGTCGCTGGATATTGAAAATCAATACGCCAAAATTAGACCGGAAAAATTCAACTCGTGTACCGTTGGAACGCTTCAATTGTAATATTAAGGTCCGCGGCACTGCGAATACAATCTAAATTATTCGAAATGTGTACTGCACCTACTATACGTTTGTTTTAACTGTTTGAATTTTGGGCGAAGGTACATATTTTAGGTCGACTGAACATTATCTTTTATCGCGAGCTATCGAACCTGTATGAGCGTTGTTTAATTAGTGAAAAGACAAAGAATATTTTTTGATTTTACAATTGTAGTGTCTTGATAGCAACATTTCTGGTAACATCAGTAATTTCATAATTTTATCAATTTTCCTACACTGGAAATTTTTCTGTTTTCACAATTTTCCTATATTAGTAATTTTACTGCATTAAAAATTTTCACAATTTTTATAGTTTGGCAATATTCCTACACTAACAATTTCGCAACATTGACAATTTTCCTATTATCTTAAATCGACCAAAACACCACTACCTTGCCAATCACCAAAACTACCCGTCACAATTTCTTTTTTTTTAACGAACGACTCCACCAAATTACTCAAGAAACACATTCTCAATATCCAAAAGAATCAACCAAAAATCGGCTTTATATATTCTATTATAATGCCAGGTCTCATTACATTTAATCACAAACCAAAAAACCTGAATAAAATACCGCAAGGTTCGTCCACAACAGCCATCGCGGGTCGTTTATGCGCCGCAGCAAGTTCTCTCGGCTCTGAAACATTTCGTACTAAAAATTCACACTGGCGTGTGCTAGGCGATAAATTTTTGAGAAGGTGGTTGGAACGTCGGGTTTTTATCGAGTGAAATATTTGGTCCGCAGCTTCCGGATCCGGGTCGGTGATAGGAAGGGACCCGCTTCCACCGAGAGCGGTCAGCACGTCGCAGCTGGCGCAGAAGACACAGACACAGGGTCAGATGCAGATGCAAGTGCAGACACAGTTGCAGACGCCCCCGCAGCTGCCGCCGCCGCCGGTGACCGTGTCCACGTTGCCGCTGTCTAGGGGCAGCGCCTCCCATAGACAACCCCTTCCGCTGCACCAGTCCACCCCTCAGTCGGTCAGACAGTCTGACAACGATATAGCTGTCAGCTCGCAGATCCTCAGAGCGGCGAGCATCGGGGACATTGGCACCAGCTCGCCATCTATGTGAGTTGCACTTTTTTTTTCATACGGGTTGTTCACCCTATAATATTGGAGTACACCCCAGTTTCTTTTCACACGATCTTTTCTTTATTCTGAAAACGCGGAACACGTTCCCATTATTTTCACTATTTCTAGGTCCAAATCTTCTTTTACACGATTTTGAAATAACACCAAACAAAAAAGTTTAAACAGCGATGAGAATCGGAAATTTTATGTGCAAATACTTTTTCGGATCCACTATTTTAGAACTTATACAGTTAAATTTTCATTGCATTTTTGTACGGTGTTTTGAGGAATATATGATAACGATGGGTTGGTTTTAAAAATTGCAGGTTGAACAGCAGCGAAGGAAAGGACCTGAGGTTAACGTCTCCGGGCGGCCATTCCACTCAACGACTGATCAGCCCGGCTGGACCCTTGAGGGTTGTTTCTTTGAGCGACCATCGAGTCTCCAGCCCCAGCGACAGCGACATAAGAGTTCATAGTCCGAGTATGTACACAGTTTCTTCCTCGTCCTCTATGTCTTCTTTCTCTTTTTCTTCTTCTTCTTCTTCTTCTTCTTCTTTTCCTTGTACAACGTTCTCTCTTCTCCATTCTAATCTTAGATACTATTGATGCAAGCACTAGAAGATGGGGTCGACAATTTTCTCTTGAACCGAATTAAATTGATATGGATAAACATCAAACATGGATTAATTGAATGAATATGGATACACGTGTGAATTAACTAAATTGATATGGATAGATAGATGAGTCATTTTCACGGGCCAAATTAGCTAATCACTTTTTAAGTTATTTTAAATTTTACTATCAAACCGCTTTAACGGTCAATTTGACCGCACGAGATGATATGGTATTTACTCTTCTAAACCTAAACAATCAGTACAAAAAAAAGGCTATTTACTTAGAAATTTGTTTCTAAGGTTAAAAAAAAATTAAAATTAGGTTCAGTGTTAAATAAAACGCGAAGTGGTATTCGGAGGGATATATGAAAAAGAATTCGGAGTTGAAGGGATTGAAACATCCGATAAAACTTTTTTGACCATATGATTTCGACGTCTGGTATAATGGCGCAGTGTGGTGGCCCGCATAATTGAAAAACGGGTCAGCGAACCAATCGGCAAACGAGCCGAGTGAATGAGCCTCGGATCCGAAGATTTGATAGCCGGTTCTCTCCCGACGCTTTTGAAAAGGACGCGCGGGTTCAACGGCGGAAGTTCGCCGTGCTGTTCCGGTTAATTATTCAAATAACCGCCGGGGGTGGAGGGAGGGGGGGGAGTGGCATAAAGCGGCACGAGGAATAATAGAAATCCCGCGTGTATTCAGCCCGCGCCGACGAACCTAACTTCGTCCCCGATGGCCCCGCAGTCTTTGCTAAATAGTAGTCGCTCGCGACGGGAATTAGAGTTGCGCATCCACCCTGCCAACTATACCAACTTTCTTCTCTCTGGAAGAGGAAGTAGTTAGCCACACTTGTGTCCGATACAACATCCTCCTTTCCTAAACTTCCTTCGAGAAATGTTGGGCTGCAACATACAAACAATCTCAGCAAGATTTGAAGATCATTGATATTTGTTTTAAGTGACACCATATATTTTTTCTGAGATATTCTTGTAGAGCACGAAAAGACGAATCCAACGAGTACAATGACCCTATACTTGCGATCATTCGGTCTCGAGATATTTGTGTCTGAAAGGTAAATTTTGTATTTTTTCAGACACAAATATCTCGAAATCAAATGATCGTATTGGTATGGTCCTGCCAGTCGTTGGATTCGTCTGTTTATGATCTACAAGAATATTGAAAAAAATATACAAGCTGTTGTTTAAAAAAAAATGAAATATCGTTAATAAACGTCCTCGAGAAAAAATCTTTTCCACTCCAACGTGTATAGCTTGTGTATCGATATTCAACTAATTCTAATTGTGTGATATTTGACCTGCTTCTCTTTCTGCGCTCTTCTTATTATTTGTGTTGTTGTTGTTTGTTCCAGTCGAAAGGAAAATGGTGAGCCCGATCGGCCGCGAGGTGGACCGAGGCGGGGGCTCGGTGTCCCGTCAGAATCATCGTGAAAATCATCGCGCATGGGAGTGCAACGATCTGCTGCACAAAAGGGTGAGTGAAAGACACACGTTCCGCGCGACGGAAACCTTCGAGTTGATTGGCATGGCGAAGCATGGAAAGAGAAAGGAACCGAACGCAGCGACTCCGGCCTCACAGCTGATTAGCCGCTTCTATTACAATTTTTCAGTTCTCTTATTTTTTCTCGCACTATATCTAGTCCCCCACCCTCGCCTCACGCGACACACCCTCCCATGCTACATGTGCGTTTCACTGTCAGTTTTTCACATATTTTCACGCCATTGACACGTTGACTGCCTCAGTGATCATACAGGGTGTTTCATTTGTCTTGCACTGCTCAACGTCTCTATTATTTTTAATGATAACCAAAAATTGTCCCAATTCAATTCAAAACACTCCACATTGTTATACGTGACTTCTTGTGATTTGTGACCTTTTTCTTTCAAGGTCTCGGTCAGGTTTCGAGATCTCAAGGTCATCAACATTTTTTCGCTTAATAACACTGTTGTTTCACAGTGCTATCTCGTAGTGCACATCGAGACGATTCAACGAGTTGCGACACCATGACCTTAAAAATGACCTTGAACGAAAAAGATATTCTAAATTATTATCAAGTATGGCAATTTATAGTCGATTCTAAATTGCTACATTTTTGGTCCATCCATCGAAATCTTTAGAAAAATCGTAGGGACCAATTTTCATTAATTTTTAAACCAGCCTGTATATAAAGTCGATTGCATATTAACAGTTTGTATAATGTAACTATTTAATTTTTAAAATATAACCGTTCCAAATGTTCTAAAAGCTGTGTACAAGAGTAAAATTATTTAGTAATATAGTTGGGATAATTGTAGGATAACAATTGGGCAGTCAACGTGTTAACGTGACAAGCAATGAGCAACCAAGCAAAGCAAATCAAGGCGAAGCAAAGCAAAGCAAAGCAAAGCAAAGCAAATCAAAGCAAAGCAAGCAAGCACGTTCACCCGTACCGAGTTGTTCGAGAGTTTTGTTCAGCGAGTGTGCAGTAGTCCGCATTATCGTCCCAGCATGTAAATTCCATTAGCCCAATTAATTAGAATGTTGCCCGGGGGCTAACAACCTCCGTCGCACTATCCCCCGAACCTGCCTAACCAAATTAATCGCGTTTCTGCGGTCCGCGACAGGATTCGGCCAAGAACTAGACAGTCCGAGAGATTTTCTCTTCATTAACTCTTCTCGAACAACGATTTATTAACTAAGTACGGTAGTGTCTCGATATATGTAAAATATTCTATCGGAAGGTCTCTTGTTATATTTCCAGTAGAAACGATACACAAAAGAGACATCGAGTGAGACAATACTAATTTAATGATCATACTTTGTTATTGCAAGTGATTTTTTTATGATACTATTACCAATATATTCGCGATATTTTTCTGATTAAAATGAGCCCAAACATGATATGATTCGGTCCGTATTTGTTTGTTTAATCCAGGATATAGTAGGACCTCTATTATCCGAACCAACACTGTCCCACACGTTTAATGTTATTTGTTTACGTTTTGTAAAATGAACCAATATGACTGTTCATTTAGTATAGCCATTTTTAAGTACTAGTAAGTCCGCAGTTTATTTACGGTATTGCAATAAATACAATCATCGGTTTTTATAATCGAGGTTCCATTGAATCGTGTATTAAACAACAAAATATTGATCGAATAATATTGTGTTCGGACTCGTTTTAATCAGAAAAATGTCACGAATATGTTGGTGAAAGTTTCATAACAAAAATCAGTAGAATCAATAAAAATTTGTGTTATTGAATTCGTATGGTCTTTTACATGTATCGAGACATTACTGTTTTATGATATTTGTACTTGACTATTTTGAAATGCTATTTTATCCAACACTGAAACACTCGGTGTTTTAAATTAAACAATTCCAATTCCTATGTAAATAATACTATCATAGTCTGTTATATTTTTAGATTTTCACAAATACTATTTTACCCTGCATTGGAACATTCAGTGTTGTGAATTTAACATAAAATTCTAACTCTAACGAATAGAAATATAGGATTATAGTCTGTTCTATTTATTTTGAAGTTCTATTGTAGCTTGCACCGAAACATTTAGAATCACAAATTAAACATAACATTCTAATTCCAGTAAAAATAATGATTTTTACCTAGCATTGAAACATCAAGTGTTACCAATTAAACACATCGTTATTTTATAGAAACATAAAAATCTTATAATATACTATAATAATTAGACAGTGGATTTTATGCCTTTATAGACAAAAATGTAAAAACATTGAAAGAATTTAAAAATACTGTTCTAAAATTTTGAACCTATTAAACATATTAAGAAAGAAAACAAACTTCTATTTCACACCAGTTTGTTGCAATTCAGATAGAAAATGTTTATTTTGCATAAAGATCCGCTGTCTAGTAATGATATTACGGCTTGTTTTTTTCGGAAGAACATACCTAAAATTGTAATAGCTGTCTGCTCCACTGGCATTACTTCAGCAATACGCCGATTATGCGACTGGACAGAGGCATACCCCTGAAAGCCATTGAAATCAGGTTGCAGACTATGTCGGCCCGCAAAGAGCGAACCTATTCGATTCAATCGCGTTTCGTTTGAAGCCGAGTGCCCGGTTGTGTTTGATTAATGAGAACCGGGAGACGGCTCGTTGCAGAAATTCATTAGCATAAACGGGGGTCACGGAGAGACAGATATATGTGACCGTGTCGAGGACGCTCTTAGAAATCCTATCAGTTGAAATTATTTAATATTCCTGGCCCGGCGAACGGGCCGATTCTAATTTCGTTTGGTCTCGGGACAATCGACTATAGTTTTCAACAAATTCACCCAATGCTATGGACAGTGTTACGGTGAAATTGTTGGAAAGGCTAAAGAGAATTTTGTTTTATTTTAAATTGCGGTGCGTTCTTGCAGAAAATCGAGATTTCAGTATTCGAATATTATTTACTTAGAAATTATTTAGAGCCTAAATAGAACCGCCTTCTAGTTCCCATGCAACACCGCATTCTTCTGAAACATAGGTCATCGGTTCGGATAATCGAGGTCCCACTAAATCGTGGATTAAAAACACAAACACGGACCGAACCATACCGTGTGGGGTATCGTTTTACTCGGAAAAACGTGACGGATATTTCAGTAAAAGTTCCCCTCCGAAATAATTAAAATCCTCGAACAAGTCTCAACATTCAACATGATAAATGTCACGACTCGCAATCGAATTGAGTACCTGACAGCGGTCGGAACCGTAATTTCCATGAACACCCGCAGTCTGGTAACACTCTGTAGTCGAGGGCCGAGGGTACAAGCCGATCCGGACAGGGGACCGAATGGTCTCTCTATCTGGAGTCTGCAGGACACGGTTCCGGCGAGAAAGTAACGACACAAGTGTCGTCCTCCCGTTGTCGTTGTTCGCAACGTGTGCGGAGAACGGTCCAAAAGCTGGATCCTCCGCGAGCGGAGGAGCAAGAGGAGCCTGCGGAGAGAACAGGACCTAGCAGAGACGGAGACAAAGTTCGGGAGAGTGGGAGAGAGAGAGAGAGAGAGGGAGAGAGAGTGAGAGGTCCCTCTCCCTTGAGAGAGAAGTGCGGTGGAAGAGGGAGGAGAGGGAAAGAGGATTAAGAAAACCGTGGGCCAGGGTCGATCCTGCATACGGTCAGCAATGGTCAGCAAGGGCACCGTGCCAGGGAACTGCAGACGGTCCTTAAGCCTCCCTCACAATGGAGCTTTGTCCTCGAAACCGTCCTGCGACCGGAAGCGGACTTAGCTTTTTTATTTAACCCTTTGACTCGTACTTATGATGTTGAGCGGGACTTGTTACGAACACTTTTAAATTTCTATGACATAAACCATTATTTATAGTAATTTGCTTGCAGTATCATGTTCGGGAAGCTTTTCTCTTGCGTTTGAGACTAGGCAGAACCTTCTGGCGTTTTTAGTTTTTGCACAGTAGCTCGTTTTTGGGGAAATGGCCCCCTCGTGCGGGAAATCGAGTTCTTAGACTTTGGCGGCCATTTTTAACGATTTGCAACGACGTAATTTATTAATTAGGTACAGCATTGTATTCGGGAAACTCTCCCCTTTGGTTTAAGTGTAAATGGAACCATCTGACGTTTCCAGTTTCTGTGCAGTACCCAATTTTATGGGAAGTGGTCTACTTGGAAATTGAACCGATTCTGTAGAAATACGAGATTTTTATTTCCAACAGCGATTTGTAACATGTCAGAGTCGCGTAATCTCATTATTGCGCACATCATTACATTTGGGAGACTCTCCTTTATCATTCGGACCTAGGTGGTATCATGTGACGCTTCTAATTTTTATACAACAACCCGTTTGTTGGAAAATGACCCTTTTGTGCGGGAAATCGAGTTTTTAAACTTTGACAGCTGTTTGTACCTATTCGAAGTGACATAATCTATTAATTGTATATATCATTCCCTTCATACTCAATAACGGAGTATTTAAATGATGATTTTATCACACTCCGAGTCAAAACCGACCCGGGGATCACATTCTGCGAATGAATAAATCAGTTTAGCTGACGAATCGCATTCTACGATCAAATAAATCACTTTAACCATAACCCGGAGCGTTATCAATCCGCATAGCAGTATCGCATGCATCCAAAAAGCTGTCGATCTCCATAATCCCCATTTAAATTAATGAAACCGCGCTATCAATCACCGGAGAGCGATCGTTCCATCAACCGGAAGTTCCTTTATCCGTAGCACTTTGAAACTCCCAATTAATTCGGATATACATAGAGAAGGCGATCCCTGCGTATTTCAATTATGGATTCGTCAGACCCCGCTCGGAAAAACCGTTATATCGCTTGATTAAACAGTCTGGGAACTTCTTTTGTCCGGCTGTTTGCGTCGAGAAACCAGGGAACGGACGCTGTTTGACTTAGAGCTCCTGAGAGAGGAGCTCTGGAGCCTCGGAGGATCGCAGATATTTCTCAGACCGCGCTCCTTTTCTTACCCGAACAGCCATTCATGAACCGTCTTAAAAAGCTGATTTCAAAATAGAAAATTTAACGATAATTTCCACGGAAATTATCCTCGGAAATCATTCTGCGAAGCAATTGAATTCAATTTTTGCTAGGAAAGCTCGAATATGTCACTGGGATCGATTTCGACGCCATTTTGTAGTTCTATCTTGTCCAAGGACAAAATTGTGGTGTCTCGCGAGAATGTTAACACTAGAACTACCGAGCAATAAATGCGACTGACGTGTATTGCTTTGTAACAGTGAGAAGACTGTGCCCATTCAGACTTCATACAACTTTTATTGTAATATGTGCTTCAATGAAGAGGTTCATGAAAAAATTTCCGATGAAAACATTTTGACAATTTCAGTAATTGTAAAAGAAAAAATTAGGTACCAGTCATTTCGACTGGTCCGGTGGTTCTAGTGTTAAATTGTCTCGCTGCAGGAAGAAGTTAGTCCCGATTTTCCATTTTACGGTATTTTCATGGTCGCCAATTCGGTACTCGATGCATTGGGATGGACCCTACACCACCGGAGAAAAGGGTACAGTGTTGGAGAACTTTTCAAGAGAAGCCCGTGAAAACGTACTCGTTATTCAGAATGGGGGATCGTTTCGCGTGGACAACCGTGGTGGAAGACGATCTTCTGGAGTCCTTAAAAGCCCGCGGCGTGTCCCGAGGACCTTAAAGCACTAGGGACACTCGAAACCCACGATCTTGATAGTCTCGAAGGGTTCGGAAAGTCGAGGAGAGCTCTCCAGTTTGGGAAGAATCGAAAATCTCGGTCGTCCTAAAACGTTTCGTGGACCGCGACCGTACATGTGTAATGGCGGATCGAGTCTTGGCGCCGCCATTCGCACCGGGTTATGGCTTCTCGAGGAATGATCGTGGATATCTTCGGAAAGATAGCCGGAAAATCAGAACGACAAGACTGCGAGTCGAAATGTCGATTTTTTTCTGGAGAACATCCTTCAGTCTATTTATTATAGAAATGTCGGATCCATGTAATTTCTGTAAAATCTAGAATTTCCATTTAACACTAAAGACGAATTTTTGCACGATCTGTTTCCGTAGTTGGTTCGATGAATGTTAATCAAAAACAGTGCGAAGCTCTATATTGAACTATTTATTGAAGATTATCGTGAGCTATGAACGCACAAAGGTATGCAGCGTATCCATGACGAACGCGGTAGCGATTCAAGGATTCCGTTTCACGCGTACCCAATGATCGAATCTCCCGCGATCTCTTTGATCCTTGACATTAATTGCATCTGTCAACATTGATAATCCCTCGATAATGGAACAGAGGATGAAACAATGAAATATTCGAGCGCGTTCCGAGCCAACGATATTTTATAGACTATCAGTTGTGTCAGTACCAGTCAGGACAAACCACCATCTCGCAAATGGCTCAACCGAACAATCAGAAAAACAAATACGGAGGAAAACGTCAGTTACAAACGCAGCCTTAATTTCCAACAAGAAGCTAGGGCCGAACATGAAGTTTGCGGCGTCATAGCAATCAAAACAAACGATCGCCTCGCGAATGGCTCGCGACCAGAAAATCTACAACGGAGAGTGAAACGATAAAAGAAAATGAAGAAACGATTGGGAATCAGATGCGAGGCCGGGTTTGTCAGTTACAAAGGCAGCCTTACGCTCGGCCGGAGATCTCAGGCAGAGCAAAACGAAGAAAACGACGTCCTCGGCAAGCCGAGCAAGGAACCACGGTGCATGCCGGGTACTGTAGGAGTTGGTGAACAGAACAGGCTCGGCATCACGCCAGTCCACCAAAGTCTTCGTTCCACCTTCGCTCGGCAACGCGTCTCTTCTGGTTTGCTCTACCGTTCCGATTGTGTGCGTGTTTCTTGTTCGGTGGTTCGTGCAAACAGTCGCGATGATATGAGACACTGTACTCTGCCGGTTTCTTCGGAAAGGACTCTGTTCTGTCGACCTTGAGGAGAGAGTACGCTCTCTTGAGAAATACCTGAAGAAGGATATTTTGACTAGTCTTCGCAACGATGGAGCCTGGACGAACCACTTGAACAGGGTCTCGAGGAACGTTCGGTGTTTTGTTTGACGCTCTGCGGCAGCGTCCGCTTTGGATACGCCTTGGATCGATGTGCACGCGGTACGTGATCATGCCTTATAGTTTGGACGATCCTGGAAACGTCCGGATTTATTTGCCACTATTTTCGTTTTCGATGTCTGCAAGAGACAATTAAAGTGATAGCCCCTGTACACTGAATTCTTATTACTAGACTGCAGATATTATGCGTTTATAGTAGAAATGCGTATTCAAGAATGTGTAGAAAAGAATTTAAGAACTGCAATGTATTTGTCAGAGGTTATCCAAAATTATTGGAGAAGGAAAGAAATTTCTGATCAGCTCCTGTTTATTGTTATCGAGACGGACTATTTTTATTTCGCTCAGTCTACTTATTACTTCTTTTTGGACTGTTTGACTGTCTGCTAATTGTAAATATATATCAAGTAATACTGTTTGCGAATCTGTGACGTAAAGTAACGATGTTCAGTGTTGAATTCTCTTTGCAAATATTTGGAATGGAGATCTTGATTTTTTTTTTTTTTTTTGGAATTCACCCGAATTTTTGGTTCACTGCATAAAAGTTCATCTATATTGGAGCTGCGACGAATGGTCAAAACGATGAGAGCGAAACCCAGCGAAACGTCAAACATTTTTCTGGATGTATAAAGCAAGAAACTCGTACTAAACTTTTACCCACAGCAACCAAATCAAATCGTGTTTGCTCCCGGACAATAGCGTCTTTCTACTATCTGATACGCACGCCCCCAAAACGAGAATCCTACGAACAGAAAGAACAATGGGAACACTAATCTCGCAGCGAGCAACGACCTTTGATCTGTCTTCCAACCAAAAACCTAAAGACTATTTCTAATCACGAATGCAGCTGCATCAGCTCTTTGATCATAGCGCACGGGATAATGAGCGCTATGTCTGAGGAATTCGAATTAAAACGTGCAAAAGTTTATGCCTACAAATAGAGTGGCTAAAGGCAAAATCAGGATACAAAATATAACGTACATTTGCAATGACATAAACTTTTGCGTACGATATTGCAAATAAAACAGTTTACGGATCAAGTATTGTTAGATTTTCGGACATTTTCGTTCTTATCCGAGTGCAAAAATTCTGAAGATATTCTAACATAACTCAATAATCGATGCACATATTATACAATTTTTTCAAATTTTTTCGATGAAAATCTTCGGCGCGAAAATTCGAAGATCAGGAACATGGAAAAAATTTGAAAAAATGAAGTTTTCTCATAGAAGTTCAAAAGCGACGACCGTTATATTTTCATAGTGATCACGTATTGCCACAACTATAGTCCTTGAATTTTTACAGATTTTTTGGTAAGGTGCATCGTACTTAAAAAAATTGAAATAAATTTTTCCAACGTGGAAACTTGGCTGTTACGAAGTCTTGTGTTTGCTTTGTTATTATAATGAGTGCTACATTCTTATCGTGTATAGTAACTGCCGTGGTTCCGTCTCACAGCCGCAGAAACGTCGTCGGTAGCGTCGGTGCCGTAGGTTTGCTGAGTTTATTGTTTGTTTGCGTGACGATTGCGCAGCGTTCGTTTCGCCCGTCGAGTGAGAATTGTTTACGGATCACCGTAAACCGATAACATTGCGTTCCTTTTCATCTTTTCCATGCCAGTCGAGTCGAAGCGTTTCAAATTGCGCGGGTCCGTTGCGCGCGCAGCAGTTTCAACGGGCTGCCGCGAAATTCGAATTTCCCGCGGCGAACTGAACTGTGGACGTTCACAGTGTTACAATTTACAGGGTGAGACAACAAAAACTGCCAGCTAAAGTTACAATAATTTCGATCTAACATTTTTTGACGTTGGTGTCAGCGATTTTGTCCAAAATCATTTTTTAATCGCCGTCCATTTGGCAAATTTAAACTCTGTTATACTGTACTATTGTTCTTGCATCTTTGCATTTTTATATTACATTTTAATGTATTCATTGACCTTCGATCCTCAAAATAAACATCGCTGAAAACGTTGTTGTAGATTTGTTTATTTTCAAGTTCTGCTCAAGGTCAACTATCGAAATCAACATGTTTAGTTTATAAAATTTGTTTATTGGGTAATACTTTAACCGAGTGAAATATAGAACAGTAAAAAATTAGAAACATCGATGAATATTGTAATGCTATTTTCAAAGTAACAAAATCATTAAGGGAAGAAATCAATTTTTGCAGGACATTTTTATTTTGCATAAAGACCCGCAGTGTGATGACTCTTAAGCGAAATCGAGAATTTTTAATATGTTGACCTTATGGTGACCTTAGACCTCGTAGATAAACAAGAAAATGACGTTATAGCTAGCTTCAGTGTGCTTTTGTTCATTTTCAAGATTCAAGGTCAATATACTTAGCTTGTTGAATTCGTCTAACATTGTTATAAACATTGAGCAGTACTTTGAACAGTAGCAGTAATAGCAGATGCACCGAAAAATGTAGAGAAATATTTTCATGAATGATATTAAATTATGGTTAATAATGTTCGAATATTTGGCTCACGCTGTAGACGTCGGTTCTCCTTCGAACGTGCTCGTGTCCCCTTTCATTCGCTTTCCGAAAACGCGTCACACAGCATGCTATTCGACGCGAACTCGATGCATCTCTTGACTACAATGACTACATTCCACGCGCTCGTAGTCTCCATTGTGGAATTAACATTCGCAGGGAGAATCACCGGTCACGAATCTCGAACATTATGTAGCACCTACGCTGCCTAACATCCACATTTTCACCATCGAGCCACGGAGGACTCTTATGGGGGCGAAACTTTTTTTTTTAAATAAATGCCGACAAAAATTCCAAGCACCAGAAACAAACGTTCATTCACTAATATCGCGATATACGTGAAAAATACTAGTCCAACAATGAAATATTTTTGTTATTAATTATTTCTGTCATCAAACGTGTACCAACGAATTCTTGGCATTTTTCTGATTAAAATGAGTACCAACATGACATAGTTCACAATCATTCTTGAGGACACTCATTTCACTGATTGTGAGTAGTTTGGATAATCGAGGTTCCATTAAATCGTGGATTACACCATCGCATATGCTCCGAGTCATATCATGTTGGGACTCGTTTTAATCAGAGAAATGTCGCACATACAATGGTAAAGGTTCTGTTAATCTAAAAAATTTTTTAATAGCTTTTCGGTCAGCATTCAGTACTACAGATTGCAAGATCAAACAGTAATATACAAATAAAAAAAAAACAATTATTATTAGACATCGTTATTATTAGACATAGTCGTAAAAAACAGCTTCGCCTCTGCAAGAGTCCTAAGGAAGGATCGAGCTGAAATAGCGCGTAGCGATAGATCGTTTTCAGAGGAATTTTCCAAATAGCATCGCTGGTGTGAGCAGTGCGAGTCTTTCGGCAACGAGTCACGGCCAGTGTCGCCAGACCGGGGAAATTGTGGGGAACACGGTTACCCCCTCTCTGTCGTTAGGGGATTGGTCACGTGACATCGTGACATGCGTCACGTACCGAGCTGTGGCGTAAACGTGGGGACGCTCGCCGTCAGGGATGGGGGAATGGCGTCGTAGAGGGGGTAAGGTAGAGTGGGACACAAGTCTTGATCCGGCGACACTGGTCTATGGGGGATCGCGAGGGGATTCGAGGATCCTAATCGAAAAGAGAGCGTCGCGCCCCAGTTCGCCTAGTTAACCATAGATTGCATGCATCTCGACAGAGCAACACGGGATCCCATCGAGCGGAGACATCGTCGAAGCTGTCCCAGCCAGGGGCCCAAGGTCTTGTTCGGGTGTCCGCTGGCGAACTACTCGGCAGGACCCACGAAGAGCTGGTCCTCCTGCTGATCCAGCTGCGGCGGCAGAACGCAACCATCTACAAAGCGATGGAGCACTGCCACGTGGAGATCGAGGCACAGGTCCGCCGACATTTTCAGTGATTTCGGTCTCCGGATCCAGGAGAGATCAAAGATCGTAGATTTGAGGCTTTCATGGCCTGGCATCGTGGAGTTTTCACTGTTGAGGAGCTTTCTGGTGGAAACTGTGGGCTTTTGGACTGGGTCTGCTGATGATCAGTAGACGGATTTTATGCATTTCTAAAAGGACACAGTTTACATTCGAAAGCCTCGATAGCAAAAGATTGTTGAGGATGCTGAAGTTTTTGAGATTGTTGAACTTCGTTGGTGACTCTTATTTTGGGGAAGAAGTGGATCTTCGTGGGTGGGGGGATTTTGTGATCGTTTTGCGAGCTTCGACGATTCTTATTAGTGGTCGTTTCGAAATTTATTGTAGAATCATTTTCAACTTGAAATATAGGATTAATTTGCAAATAGAACACGAGAATGTCCACCCTAAAAAGTAGTATTATTTGCAACTTGAGAAGTAGAATGAATTCCTAGGAAATAAAATCGATAATAAGAATTTGCAACTTAAAAGTGGCATTGTTGTACAATTTGGAACTCAGGATTTACAGCTATGGGAGAAGAGTATGAATTAGTAAGTTGACGTCGCTCGCAAAACTGTGAACAATACCAAACACAAGTCGGGAATAGTTCGGGGGAGTCCCAAGCGGAGGATCATCGTCGGTATCCGGCGACGTCCAATAAATTAACGTAGCCGGACGTCTTCGGACGTTGACGAATGGCAGCCGCGGAGGTTTCGCGAGATCGCGAGATCGCGAGAGGAACCGGTCCGAAGCGAACGCTATTAGAATAGTGACTTTCCTCGGGAGAAGAATTCCTGCCTCGCTTTGTTCTCGTACACGGTGTTCAAGCTTTTAGTGTGCCTTTCATGCGAGTAGTCTCGTGTCTGCGAGGTCAAACGCTGAGTGAATTGAAATTCTGATGACTGTGCTCCTTACAGAATAAAACTCCTCCTGCGGGCAATCCTGTCAGCGAAACTGGATAGTTTGCAACATCGACTCAGCTTTTGAACACTCCTGAGAGCCTTTCGACACTCATTAAAGGCCTCCGACGTCATCGATTGATCCAGGC
Source organism: Halictus rubicundus (assembly GCF_050948215.1). Taxonomy (NCBI): domain Eukaryota; kingdom Metazoa; phylum Arthropoda; class Insecta; order Hymenoptera; family Halictidae; genus Halictus; species Halictus rubicundus. Next base: position 13,142,528 of record NC_135155.1, on the reverse strand, counting down.
AGGGCCGGGGAGCGCTCCGGGTTGCCTCCTGGGGCAAATTACGTCAGAGGAAAAAATAAATGTACAAGAAATCCCATTCAAAAGTGTTCCTTTATACATTAAGGCAAAGAAACAACTGAAATCACAATTACATATAGATTACTGTTCAAGAATTAGTGTTTGGGGCGTGTAGAACGTCTCAGTGGGCGTGGCCGCATTTCCCCGTTTGTGTAAAATCCTTAAGTGGGAGTGGCTTTATTGCCCTCTTTGTCTAGAATGCCCAAGCGGGCGTGGCTTTATAGCCCTCTTCGTGTAAAATGCTTGAAGGGGCGTGGCTTTATTGGCCTCATCGGTTTAAATGCTTAAACGTGGGAATTCTATTAGTCTTCTCGTGCAAAATTTCTGAATATACGTGACTACGCGTCTGCCACCGTCTAGAACGCTTCGAGTGGGCGTGGCATTGTGGACCTCTGTACGTAAACAGCCCCGGGTGGGCGTGGCTTCATAGCCCCCGACTTCAACGAAGCCACAACCCTGCCTGACAGCCTGTCCATGCCTGGATTAACCGATGATTCGTCGATTCACCTATCGACATCACGCTTGAACGTCCCATATTTCATCGAAAAGGCTTTCCACATTTTCCGATGAGTACATTCACCGATAAATAAATCGAGGGGGGTATGGGAGACATGGGGGGCACAGGATGGATCGCGCGAAGTGTTACAGCCATTTCCTCCGACGACTTTTCCCCCATGGCGAAACCTGCCGTTCACCTCGGCTGGTGAATGCAACGGCAGTCTACTGTCTGCTGGAAAAGTCGTCGTGTTTCCACGTGCACCTGTTTGTCAGCCACGTTTGTTAACCTGTTATTCGGCCAGACGAGTATAGCTAGTGCGACTGACTATAAGAGTCAGTCGATACGACGACCACTGGAAAGACTTATTAATACGACTATTTCGAGGTGCTTTGATCGTGTCCACATCACTTTCCAGTCACGGTGTGTATTCTGTGCATAGTCTGAGAATTATTATCTATTTATTGAGACGAAAGAAACAAGTTAAAAATACGCGTGACTTGAGAAAGAAATAATCTCGCGGTTGTGTAACGTTTAGTTTATTGGTTCGAGCATATTATTTTGAAAACGGTTTCTCGATATCACTGGCTTTAGTAATGTGTTCATCGTAGTGACGGGCACCGGTGTCCGTCACCCGAGGTTTGTGATAGTCGATGACAATTGTCAACTAGCAGCTTTCAGTTTGTTTGATTACCGTAAATCCTGCTGACGGTCACCGGTGACCGTCGCTCGAATTTGGCAACAGTCGACATCGATGTTGAATTAGGACTTGGTTAGCACAGTAGTTGGAAAAGCAAGTGACGGTCACCGGTGACCGTCGCTCGAATTTTATAAATTATATATAACATATAATTCAGTACTTAATACTGTAACTGGATTCAGTGTTACATAATACTATTATTTATGTGATTGCGTGAATTTGTTAAAATCAGAAGACATAACTCCATTTGAAAACATTTCGAAAATGGAAACGAAAATGCTCTCTACGGGCAGTGGCAGCTTTAGAATCGCCAGCGAATTTTTACTGTACTAACTGGTACCGAAACACACGTTCTTTATGACAGTAACAGGTTTAGAAACGTAAACGAATTTTCACGATACCACCTTTTTCAAAACCGTCGGTTCAATTACTTCGCAATTCCAATTCCGCAACCGATCGTAAATCCGCTCGTTTCATCTTCAACCGACAGGATATATATTTAAACATTTTCCTGGACGAGGCTCGACACGGTTAACAGGTTAACAACTGTGTCGCCTACTGCCAATCCGTTTTTATTCTTTTTTCATCGCACAGTCTTCTCGTTAACCGAGTGCCGAATAAAATGCACGGCAAATTGGAAGGAATCACGCCAATTTTCGCTGGTAACAATTTCGATCGTGCGATCCTTAATTATCCTGTGCTAATATTGTCGAATGAAACCCGACGCGTGCTACGATGATTGATGTTCCCCATTTGCTTGTTCGATCACTCCAACTATGTCGTCCTGTGAGAATGCTCGCTCGTACAGTCACCTTTCTGCACCTTCGACGTTGCACCTCGATGTTTATCACCAGACCGCGGATCTTTATGCATTTACCCTCAAACCTGCTAAATGCAAACAGGTAGTAGCATTATTATTTTATTACAGTTACAAGGAATGTTTCATTCGTTCTTTCGTTTAAAAAATTCTACAATTTTCGTAAATTCTTAAAATTCGTTCAGTAAAATCGGAATCGGGGAAAAATATTTTTTCAACGAGAAGAAGATGAGTTATTCTATGACAATCGAAATGAAGGGAAATATTCTTTTCACCGATGAAAGAAAATTGAAAAATTACTGCACACAAATCAAAATAAGGGAGATATGTGTATTCTTTTTACTAATACGAAAGAATTGACAAATTATTTTATACAAATCGAAATAAGGGTAAAAAATTTGGCAAATTAATTTATAAACAGCAGAATCGGAAGGAAAACTCCTTTTAACAAGAGAGAAATTCAGAAATTATTTTACAAAAATTAAGATCAGTGAGAATATCGATTTCCCAAGTAAAAGAAAAATTCCGTACATTATTTTAGGAAAATCGAAATAATTGGCACTTCTATCGCCAAGAAGAAAATGAAACTTTTAGATTCTGTGAATGTGCAGGCTTTTTTTTAATGTGGAGAAGTTTTCACACGGTGTAAATTGCAGAAGGATCCGCAGTCTGCGAACGACAGCAGAGTTTTTCGCAGAACTCTGTCAAATTCTTACACGCTGGAAAGTCGAAGTCGTTTCGAGCTTTCGTGGCGTGTTGGTAATTACCTTCGCCATTTTTCCGAACGTTATTCCGTCGGGGTACGAGTTCGGTCCCACGTATTCTCGTTGCATTTTCATGAAACGCGACGACGTGACCGGCTGCGACAAGACGGATCATGGAAACGGTGCACGATACTCTACCAACTCTCTTTCTCTCTCTCTCTCTCTCTCTCTCTCTCTCCCTCTCTCTCTCCCTCTCTCTTTCTCTCTCTCTCTCTCCCTCTCTCTCTTTCTCTGAACTTGTCGATCTTTTGTGACCCGCAGGCTAGATTGGCCGAGCTCGATACCCCCAGACGATTGGAGAATCTTCAGAAGCTGGAGGAACTGAAGAAGCACCTGATGGATCTCGAGAAGCAGGTGAGCAATTATGGTGGTTCGATTAGGTGAAAGCTCGACCTAGAGACTCTTGAGGGAACCTCCTGCTCTAGAGCGTTGTAATTACTGGAGCGTAAATTGTATGCATTTATGACAAAAATGAGCTAGCGAAATTTCAGATGTTAGGAAGATTAAAAGAATTTAAGGAATTATCTTCAACTTGTTAGACTCGTTAAAGAATTTATTACTTGTTCGGTGACAGGCCACCTTGAAAGACCGTCGCCGGAAGATCAACACGAAAGATCCAACTAGCAAAAGATAAATTTCCAGCGACGCGAAAATTCGTCTGGACGACGCGTTCCGTATCCTACGATTTAATTATTCCGTGTCGAACTTTCCCGCTCGCGTCGAGTTTTTCAAGCCGTGGTCCGGTTTAATTAAGAAACTTCGAAATAAGCCTCCCTTCTACACCCTTTTATATTCCTTCCTCCTTACCATGGTCTCCGACGCATGATAATGATCTCGAGTAAGACTGATCCCGGTATAGAACCACTTTGAAATCATCGTCGTTCCACAGCAATGCAAATTGCTTTTTGCCGTGACACGTATACCTGTGCGAAAAAGAAAATAATCGAATTCAAATTTTTGTAAAAATCTCAGACTATTTTAGCGAGTTGTAGAATATTTTGAAAGTACAAAGAATTAAGAAATTCGCTTTAAAAAATATTGTATATATTAATGGATTGTTTTGTAATTTCATCTTCCAAAAATGTGAAGAGGAATTTGCTGGCCCGGTAGAAACGCTTTCTACCAATAGATTATTAATGTTTATAATTAATGGATCCGTGTGATGTCCTTGGGTTCAAGTACGAGAAGGGCAAGCCGCTGGTGAACCTGGTCGACAACATGGTGAAGTTAGGCTCGCTGTACAATCGCAACACTGCCAACGGGACCAGCAGTGTCACGGGTTCACGACACGACCTGATGCACGACAATTCCAGGGACCATCGGCTGGAGTTCAACCAGAAGGTGCAGGAGCAACGTTTACTAGCTGAAGAACGTCGAGATTGGGACAGGCTGAGCCCTGATCACGGACAATTGCAGGTAACTCGTCGCTGGACTCGGAATTTTATGCATTTATGGCAAAACTCGGTTTAAAACGTTGACTGCCATGTCATCCATGTGTGGGTGACGGAATTATTTGGCCAGGTTTTAAAATGAATTTTTATGTTAATATATTCATCGTACTCAATATCATATATTTAATTTTTCTCAATTTTTATTTCACTAAATAACTTACTTTGATTATGGAATTATTGAGGTTTCTAGTTTGGCAGTCAAAGTGTTAAAGCATTGAACAGATTAAAATACTGTAACAGTATTAAAATATTATCTTCACTGTATTGTCCATCATGCATCAAAGAAAAGAATAAACATCACAGGCTCCATTCTCAACAAATTTTGCAAATTCACACACCTCTAAAAAGTGTTTCTCTGATTTCAATAAATCCTCCTGTGCAAATGGTTCAGTGAAAGCAGGTGGAAAGGTGGAGGAAAAATTTAAAAAAAAACAATAGAGGTAAAGGGGATGCGTTTCGTTACAGTGAGAAAAATGGTTCGACAGAGGGTGGCAGGAACTCGTTAGAAATGTATCAGGTATTATGCCGGAGTGTATGGCTTCGGTACTCTCGCGAAATAAATAGCCGCTGTCGGACGGAACGCGGACGTCCCGATTCGCTCGAATTACATCAGTGGAAGACGTCGCAATAAATACGAATTACGCGTCACGGAATCCCCTGGTAACGGTGGATAATGCCCACGCGAAGAGATCGCAGGTGGGAGGGGCCGACGGATAACGCGACATTGTTGCCCGTTGTGTTGAAGGAATGCGGGGAATATTGTGAACGGGAACGCGTAACGTTACAAAACGTTACGCTGGGAACACGGACACTACGCACACGCGCGCTTTCCTCAGACGAGAACCGCGTTCCCACGTGCGACACGCGCCTTTGATACGCCCTTCTGCTTTAGGCACAGTTCTTTCTCAATATACGCGACAAATTCCGCACCGAAATGCTAATTATAACCACCACAGCCCCCGCTCTTCGATCTCTTTCCGATGTGCTCAACCGTGGAAGAGATAGAAAAAATATTGGAACTCTTTCGTTTTTACGAATTTTTATACAAGAATTTTACCATGACATTTGTGACATTTTTCCGATTGAAATGAGTCCCAACACGACACAATTCGGAGCATATTTGTTCGCTTAATTCACGATTTAGTGGAATCTCTACTATCCGAACCGGTGACATCCGAAAATTGAATCTCGAATTAATCGAGCAATTGTGATCCAAATTCCGTCGTGTTCGGACTCGTTTTAATCGGAAGAATGTCAGGAGTGTGTTGCTAATAGTAACTGAAGAATCATTCGCTATTGACGAATGATAAATATATTAATACATACAAAGATTGGAGGCTATGCACAGCTAGATAGACCCAGATATGGGTTCGAGGAGCGTAAAAACAAAACATTAATAAATACCGTTCACGAGTCAGGACCGAATTTGTAATATTTTCACGGGATGTTTCGAATAACAGTTACCCAATAGCGCACAGTTCAGTGTGGTTGTTTACCGTCGAATGCCCTTCGAATTCCATCGGAAGGACGACAAAACAAGGAAGACGGGTCGCGGTTCGCCGCGAGCCGATGAAACACAATATTCGGTGAAAAAAATGTGCACGCCGGCAGAGCGTGTCGGTATGCAGTTGCATTTTTTCGGGTGCTTGATTATGACACCGTCGTTGTCGCGATTCCGGTTGGAACGCGACTCCCAACGTTGTTCCCTCGACCGTGCGGTTTACATCTCAAGGTTAACTCTGGTTCACTCTTTGTGTGTCGTAGGCCAAGGTGCAGCAGCTATACAAGCTGGATCGGCTGCTACAGGAGGAATCCGGAACGCTGCACAGTCTTCAACAGGACAAGGCAAGTGTCGCGATTCTGAACTACTGCTGAAGTGCACACATATGTCCTAATTTCGCATGAAAATCAGTTTCAATTGAATTCATCGTCTGTTTTCTTTACACGCAAGAATTGTGACAAGTTTTGTTGAGTGTAGACTGTAGAATGGAAGTTGTTGAAATATCAAAGGTCATCCCAGAAGTAATGTCGTTTTTTTAATCATTTTTAATCAACCTTTTCATTCTTCTTCATCCGGTAGTTTTGCGATCACTGTGGATGAATTCGTAGCGAGCGGATGACCGTGGATGAATGTTTTGGAGAGGAATCTTTAATTTCGTTTGTTATTTGTGATTTTTTGTGAATGTTTGAAACAGGAGATTCTGGAGAAAGCGCTCGGCGGCCTGCGGCACAAGCTGCAGGGCAGCAGGAGCAACCTGGCGGAAGCCGAGAGGTACCGGAAGCAGCAGCTGATGCTGGAACGGGAGCTCAGCAGAGTGAGGGTGTTGCTCGCGCACAATTCCAAGGTTGGAACTCCTTCGCAATACTTTCAACTAGTTTCCCTAAGCAAACTTTCAGTTCTAGCAAATATTTCAATGTTTAACCCTCGCAAGACGGATGCTTTTGACGATATTTCACAGCAGCTATAGCCCAGATTCATTCAAACCATTATGCAAACCATTATAATACAAATAGACGATTTGAATTGTCTACTAGAAAATTAGATGGCACGTTTGTGACTCTGAACAGTAATTAAAATGATCAATTGGTTGTTCGCAGGTAGAGCCGGTATGCTACCAGGTAAATGATCCAAAGCATAGAAAGATAGCGCTTTCAGTTTCCGGTTTCTATTCTGTTCCTTCAATTATCGTTATCCACGCGTTTCACGGTAGCTTTCCTACCAGCTGTACCACTTATCGCAAAATATCCCCTAATCTATTGATTTCTGACTTGCAGAAGCTGGAGGAGACAGTCGCAGAGAATGCTAGGCTGGAGCAGGACCTGGTGGTGCTCAGACAGAAGCTTCAGGCTTCGAGAAGGTACGCTGGGAACATGACCAGAGACACATCAGCTACGACTGGTCCTCTTGAAGCGGAATTGAGAAGAGTTCAGCAGCTGGTCGGAGATTTGCAGAGACAGAGGAAAGAATTGAGTGTGCAAGTTAGGCAGCTGACTGAGAAATCGCATAGTCTGGTGCAGCAGATCAGACCACAGCCCCCTTCGGGTGAGTTACATTGACATTTTTCGATTTGCGTGCTCTGAAAGTAATTTTAAATCTGGCAATGTGAAACGTCTACCAACGCATTCAGCACATTTTTCTGATTAAAACGAGCCCAAACACGATACAATTTGGATCAAATTTACTTGTTCAAACTATGGTACGATGAAACGTCGATTATGCGAACTGAAACAAATAAACATGCGCCGCGTCGTATCGTGTTTGTACTCATTTTAGTCGGAAAAATGTGACGAATATTATGATAACATTTTCATTAAAAAAAAAAAATTGTTATAACTATCTTCAAACAAACGTGTACAGCACCGCAAGTGCATCAGCCGAAGAAAAGGACGCAGAATTCCTGGCTGGAAACTGATTTAGACTCGGGAATCACTTTGGACCATGGTCTGGACTCTCCATCGAGTCCAGCATTGTCATCCTCGCCTCGTAGCAAACAAAATGGCGTCCACTATCCTCAGTTCTCTTCGCCGACGCATTTGAAGGAGTCGTCGCCTTCGAATCGTCAGCAGAATCACCAACAAAACCATCAGCAGAACCACCAGCAGAACTATCAGCAGAATCATCAGCCGTATCCTCAGTCTATGCAGAATCATCAGCCGTTGCAGAACCATCAGCCATTGCAGAACCATCAGCCATTGCAGAACCATCAGCCATATCCTCAGACACAGCAGAATCATATCTCTGCGTTGTCTCCTCAGCTCAGAGAACAGATACAGCAGCATCAGTTGAAGCAACAACTGCTGAAGGACCAGATGCAGGGTAAGGGGAGCTTGATGCAGGTGAATGTGGCGCCGTTGTATGTCAACACGGACACCAGGGGGCAAGGTAAGATGTTATCAATGATGTATAATTTTTTGTGAGTTTCTTTAGTTAAATTTTTCTTCGGCTAAATTTGAACGTGTCTGAGACGAACATTTTTTAAATTTGAAAGAGTTTTGTGACGGAGACGTAAAAGTTATGAGATAATTAAATTCCGAAGTTAAAGGTCTCCGCAAAATACAATACAAACTTGTTATTTCCTTTCTTCATTTATATATTCCAATCAAAAGATTGCTAGATATATCCCAAAATGTACACTTTCGAACCCAGAAACGTTTGTTAACAAAAAATTCTTCCGTTTTCAAAAAAAAAAAAAAAATTGTAAAGGTTCACTTTTTATTTTTCCAAACGTACGTATCCATTTAATCTACATAAAACCCTAAGTTCGTATTTGGTTATTAAATCTTTGTTATTTTCTTTGTCGATTTATATATTCCAAAAATTACTATACGTAGCTCAAGATGCGCACTCTCAAACCCAGTAACGTTCCCCACCAAAAAGTGCCCCTGCTTTAGACAAAAATCCCAAAGCTGCACTTTTCAATCTCTGAAACTTCGAAATACAATTGAACTTGCACAAAAATCCCAGCTCACGTTGATTTCTTTTTATAAATGCACAGACAGCATCAAGCATGACGAGAAGTTGTCCAACGGCACATCAATCCCCGCACCAGAATACGTTCCCCCACCCCCGCCTCCTCCGCCCCTAAACGAAGAATCGAACGATAATTACCGTCTGAACGAGGAGAACAAGTTCGCCGGTGAGTGCAACAATGCTTTTAAATGAACCATTCTGTCGCAACAGATAGATCAGTCTGTAGATAGATGGATGTAGTGTAAAATGCTCACGTTCGATCTCTCCAATATCGTTTGAAGGCTTGATACACAACCGTGAGAAACAGGAGATCAAGACCGTGCGAATCGTGAAACGGGAATCGGAGAGACGGCAACGTGATCGAGGCGATAGGACCGGGAACATTGGAATCCCATTAACGAACGGCTTGCAGGCGCCTGGGGGTGCGAAACGACTCTGCGACGATGATCTGGGGGGCTCGCAGAAATTCGAGGTAATTTCTTGGGATTTTTCCCTCACCCCCATTCCATCCTTCTAAGTCTGGATTCTGGATCTAGCTCTAGATCTAGTGCAGAGATTGATGGAAACTCTGTGTCTCGATGGTAGATCGTGGTCTGTTCTGGCTCTATTTTCGATTGACTTACTTTTAGAAGGCCCAATTGGGAAGAGTGGTCGAGGAATCGCCGATGATTCATGCTCAGAGCACGGTCCAGCTGACGGATTTGGACGACGTGCAGTTCCAAAGGAGCATGTCGCTGCCAAGAGGATTTGGTGGACAGCGACAGCAGCAGCCTGAGATTCATCAGGGTCCGGTGGTGCCTCCGCCAAGAAGTGACAGCATGCACGCCCTGAGGAGTATGCTTGCCCGGCGAAACAAAGTTAGGGTGAGTAGTTTCAATCTTAGAGTATCTATTGAGAAAATTAGACGAATTCAAAAAAAAAACAAATACCGTGAGGACATATACTTTATTCTACTTTTTCAATTACACACACACATACAGGAAAATGGGAACCAGAAAGAACAATCTTTCCTACCTAACACACGTTATGCAAACAAATTCAAAAATTATGAAATAACGGCAGATGATGTGTTAATATCATATGTAATCGTTGACAACCGCAGAACCTCATTCTAGAGTCGACCAATAATAAAAAACTTTAAAAATACTATTCTATTATTTCTAACTATACATAGTATAGTCTGTGTCTACATAGCTCCTGCGACTTGCCATTAATTACAGACTGGAATTATTTTGCACAAAACTCCGCAGTCTAATAATAAAAGCACCGAAACACAAGCAATATAAATTGTCCCCTTCCTCTGCAAAAATTATAAACAACAAAGAAGCCCTAATCATTATAGATCTAAAGGAAACCATAGTACCATGGGTCTAACTATAGCAAAACTGTTAACTCTTATAAAGATTCTCAGTCTATTCGCCAATCATCGCTCGATTAACCATCCCCTCCGCATTATTTTGATTAGTCCTCCAATTATGTTACTCCCGCCGAACCTACTTTAGCTCCTCTTTTGTTTACCAATCATGGCAGTTCGAAAGTCAGGACGGCAGCTCGGATAGCACGCTGTCACCGTACACGGAAAGCCTCGGCTCAAGTTCCCAGGTGGCAATGAGCTCTCCAAACTACTCTACGAGTCCTTCGTACAGTCCGTGCCATCAGAATTACTCGCCGATGATCCGATCGAGCCATCATCATCATCAGCAGCCGTCTAATCATCAGCACCACCAACAACAACAACAACAACAGCAGCAGCAGCAATACTACCCGCAATACAGACACTATGATAGTCCGATATCCGAGAAGACCAACAGTCCGCTGGATCCTGTGAGCCCCGAGCTACCAATGAAACCGGAAGCGCAAGAGAGACCTTTCGGTTCGACTTTGACAGTGAACACTTCAAGCTCGCCGCAACTGTCGCCGGTGTTCAAGAGCGAGGCTGCCAAACAGATCATCAAGGAGATGACTGAGAAAAAGGTTGAAGGGCCTAGGAGGAGGCAGATACCCAGAGAGAAAAGACGCCATTACACTGTTTCCAGTAGCAAACCCGTCCTCGACCTTGAGGACACATTCTCGAAGATGGTATTTTGTTTTCTTTATCTTTTTCGTTGGCTCTGTTTCTCCGTCCTCTCTGTAGCTCTCTTTGCTACCTTTCTTTTCCGTTTTCTCTTTTGTTTTTGGTTGGAGTTTATTTATCGTATATCCTTGTCCTGCATTTTTTTCTATCCTTGGAAATCGTTTCATAATGTTCACTGTCATGTTGATTAATTTTTTAAAATTGTTGAAGGTGAACATGACTGGGTTATCGTCAAAACCTTCACACAGTGTATTTTTTTCTATCTTCCACTTATTAGTATCTCCATTATAATAACACAGTATCATTTCGTGTAGACTACAAAGAATAATGGTTTTTCTACCTCCTTTGAACTAGTAGAGTCTTTTCTGGTCAAGGTCATTTGAAGGTCGCGGTGTTGCAGATCATCGGACAGGGGTGTTTTTGTTTCTGATTTTTGAGATTGATCTTGTATTTCGCAGGGAATGGGCAGAGCGAGGGATGACCTTGACATGGAACGAGCGCTCAGACCAAGGATCAATGCTCCGGATGTCGTTAGGTCGACGTTGAGTCACAAAGAACTCAAGTACAACGAGAGCACCATTGATCAGCTACTTGGCACTCCGAATAAGATCGTCATTCCTGAGAGATATATTCCTGAGCAGGTGAGAAAGAGCACCTAACACTAATTATTCTTTTACCGGCACGTTTGTCACATTTTTCTGATTAAAATGAGTCCAAACACAGCACAGTTTGGTTCACATTTACTTGTTTAATCCACGATTTAGTAGAACCTTTACTATCCGAACTACTCAGTGTGTCCTCCTTAATCAGAAAAATGTCACGAACACGTTGGCAAAGGTTTCAGCGTGATATCTGAATTCTCGTAAAATTGAACTATCTCGAGTTCAATTTGAATGACTTCATCTACAACATAATATTAATATTTAGACCGGGGATCTTCATGCGAAATCAAAATGACCTAAGTGATTGTTCAAAACGATGGAAATATATTTCTTCGTTTAATTATTTTTATAAAAAGCGAAAATGAGATTAATGTTCTTAAATTCTTCTACTATCTTTATATTGTTATTCTAGACACCAGAGTTAACCGCAGAGGAGCAGGAGCAGCGTCTGAAGAAGGCTGAGGCAATCAGAAAAATGCTGTCAGAGACTACCGTCACTGCGTCGGATGGGAACGGTACTATTTCAACATGTTTTTCATCATTGCATCTACAGTCAGCCTCATAATTACTTGCACACACTTTAAATTGAAATAACTTTTTAATTGACATCGAACATCCTAGTCTCTTTTATGAACAAGACTGCAACGAGCATGTTATTAAATGTTACAGATGACAATATAAACGTAGAACAATCGGACAACCTGAAGAGGAAGGTGGTCGAGGAGAAACGTCAGAGGGACCACATCCTCCAATTGAATCAGATCCTGGCGAAGCAAGTGATGGAGAAAAGTAAAATGGTGGCGGGTACGTTTCCAAAACAACCATTAATTCGTGTTCGTTCGATTCATTTTGCACGAATACTCTGCGTCTAGTTCAAATGGCAGCATGACCAATTTGTAGAGTGGCTTTCTTTCACCCTCCAAGTTTCTCTAGTGCAGAGGGATAATTTGCGCTTGCGAAATTATACCATTTTTCTTTCCGTTGTACATTAATACCTTCTGAGAAGTTAGGTAAACGATTATTTTAATGGACTTGTCAGAGAATTACTTCCTTATGAATTTAAACAAGTTTTCTCTCCTCTTAGCAATTTCAGTTTCAATTTTCTTAACAGAAAAATAATGAAACAGGCTCTTAGATGCTTTAGCGACCTTGAAGACAGTAAAATGTCATATGTTACTTAATAACACTCGCACGGCCGTCGACTGGTCTTTTTAGATCCAGAAATTACAGTTTCAAGGAAAACAACAAATGTATAAATTGTGATGAGCATTCATTAAAAGTTTTATGAATGTTTTTTGTGCATTTATGGCATTAGCATGTTTGTAAAATAGTAGAAAATCTTCACAATGAAACGTAAATGTACATAGTATAAGTATTTTATATTTACATTGCGCAATAAATAATAGAAAATCTGTACAGTAAAAAGTATTAACAGTATAATTACTTTTTTCAGAAATAGAATGTTGCACAAAGACGCGCAATCGATTTATCGACAAACCAAATGGAATTTTTTTACCGGAAAACACAAGAAAACGACAATTTAATTAAAAACAGAAACCCTTGCTAGCATACACACAGCCATATTTCATTTTTTTCCAAATTCATCGAAGTGCAACTTTTTTAATTATTTCCCTTCTCGCGTGCACACATTGATAAAGTAATTAAAAAATGTTTTCATTGCTCCCATGCGAATTCATAAGGATGAGTGCTTTCTAACAAGTTCCGGCGATTGTTTGTTTTAAAATTTTTTTATTTAACCGCGTAAAGATTGATTTTACAAAACCAATTGTATTTATTTGTTTATAGCTCTTGAAGAGTTGATGTATTTTTTCGTTTAAATTTGTTTTTTTTTTTCGGGCCAAAGGGAGCCCTCATTGGCATGCGTTTGATATTAATTTTAATTAACTTTTCCGGAAGCTTTTTTTTTATCGACGTTAATATATACATACGATCAGTACCGTCATACGTAGAGAGTGTTGTTTGGATTGTTTGTGCTGTGTATAGGTAACCAGGCACACTGACTGACATGCTTTCTCCATCCTCCCATATAGGACACGCACATCATATTATCGTTTTTCAGGTTTGTTTATATTTTTTCTTTCATTTTATTCATACCCCTTCTCGCATACGACCCCTTCATCGATATTATCTTTTTTAATTTAATTGCAGAACGGACTCTCCAGTATTGGTTTACATATTTATCGAAATGTCTACAGGGTGTCCCGTATCTAATTTGTCTATCTTAAATACTTGACTTATTATTGACATTGCCCTATATTTTTTTCGTTTCTATTACTTTCCGAGGGAAATGATATTAAATTGAATTAAAAGCAGAATGTAATTAAGCTAATTGCGAGAACTAACAAAATTCGTTGGTCCACAGTGAAAGCCCTGGCCACGCTGCCTCTAAAAACCGAATCGAGCTTAGACGACGAGGACCTGTCGCCAGTGACGCCATTGCCACTCTACCAGCAAAGAGAAAATTATTATTCGTAAGGTCAATCATCCTTCGAAAACTACCACAAAAAAAAGGAAAGCAAAAAAGAAAAAGAAAAACACCAAGAAACAACTTGGTTCTTAAAATCATAAAAGGGAAAAATCCTTCACAAGCACAAAGAGAATCCAACTAACTGCCAGCCCGAAACAACAGAGAAAAACAACCATCTTTCCTCGAGTCATCGACGATCTACGCACGGTTCATTGTTTAAACAAAACCGTTGTCTACGATCGTGTTAATTGTAAAGTGTTTTTTTATTTGCGTCGATATATTGTACATAATCATCGGTTAAACTAGAACTATAATTAATACACGAACGAACAGCTAGGTGTTGAGCAGATCTAGCCATGTACTGTTCACTATAGGAGAAAATAATTCATTAAGACAGAGAATTCGTGTCGTTTTTGTATTATAGGCTTCTAACTCCTTCTTGTATAATTAGTCAGTAACTTTTATCTTGATTTTATGAAACACTGTCGAGAACAGTGGTAGCCGACAGACATTTCATTAGCTGTACAAATGAATCATCCAAATTTTTGTTAAGCAGCACAAAAATTAATTTCAGGGTTAAGAAGTTCATTTTAAAATTTCAGATTTTGGAATTAACACCAGAATTTTCGAGCACTGGAATTCTGACTGTACGAAATTTATACTCTCCATCGTGATCAATAAAATTCAATGATTGTTGAATGAAGGAATATCAATCCAGCTATGACTGCTCCGATAGGTCTGGTGATAATTTTAATTTTTAGAATTAATGTTTACTGTCTGACGAGTGGTTTGATGTTATAGAAAGCAACGGGGAATATTTTATTTAAACAGTTTGCTTTGTTTTTGCTTGAAATGAACCTCGAGTTTTACTATAAAAATTGGATTGTTCGTTTGAATGACTAATAGTATGGATCGGATGTAACAGTTTTTGTATAAATAATATAGCAGTATTCGATAGGGTCAAACGGCGCGAATTCTTTGTTCAAGATAATGCTAAAAATGGTAAAAATGGCGGAGCACCGATCTTCGTCGGTTGCCTGTCGAATAGAGGTTCTTCTCAGTCGTCCTGCAACGTGTTCTTTTCTTCTCGAGCGATTTCTGGCCCCCATTCAGTGCAAGCGTGCCTTGGTTCGATCGATTTACCATTTTCTACTCGGAATTTCGACAAATTTTACAATACTTCGCCCTGCACAACTATGGCGGCATCCAATTTCTCAGACGTCTCACGAGTTATATCGATAATCACAGTAGCTAAGAGTATGAAGTGAACACTGAATTTTTACGATCGGACTGCGGATCTTTACGCAACAATAAAAATGTAATATTTCAGTTACAAAAAACTGGAGCCATAGAGAAATTCCTCTCTATTTTACATAATTTTAACAAGACTTCTGTTTTACATTATACATCGAGATGCATTTTTAAAATTGCTATTTACAATAAAATAAAATACAAATGTTATCAATGCATGTTAATACAAACGTCTTCTCACATTTTTCAAATGTGAAAATTTACAAATTTATAATGTATAAAAATTTACAATTATCACGTCCTCACAGCTAAAATAATAAAATGTTTTTTGTATTCTCGTTTAAAACCTACTTCGAAATACATGAATGCTGCCATATTTGTGCAACGCGTTCAACTAAATTAACCAGCGAACATTAAACTAAAATTTATCTATATAAAGTTTAACGACGTTTTTATTTCGACTAGGATACATATATATATATAAATATCAAGCGAATGGACGGAGCACATAGTGTCCTAGAATCCTGGCACCGTGTGAATGAAATTGGATACACTACGACAACGACAGCAAGCTAAACACGTTTAAAAAATTAGCTGAAAGCTGTCGAAGAATCGGGAACGATTGTTCTAAGCGCTGTTCTGTCTCGATCTTGCTTTTCGTTGACAAGAAATGCTTCCAAGAGGCTCTGTCAGTAGCAATAACGATGGATTAAGATACCGAGGCAGCACAATGAAGTAATTAATCGATAAATTGTTAACACTTTGACGGCCGGTGCCATGTAACTTTATAAAAATGAATTTTTATTTTCTTTAATTATTATTTTAATTATAGAAATAAATTTTTACGTAGTTCCCATATCTTGAAATATGTTTATACAATTTTTATTTTGCATAAAAATAAGCAGTCTAATCGCAAGACTAATCGAAGAAAATATTTAGGTGGACCATCCTATGTAACCATTTAAAAGAATTAATCAATTATTAGCTCTGGTCCTTCTAACATCAAATGTGTGTAATCGTTCTATTTGTATTAAATTTTTGTTTCATTTTGTGGAGGACAAAATAGGTGAAGAGTAAAATTGTCAAACCTCCGTCGAAGCGTTAGCATGATAAGATTGTCAGCGAAATTCGCTCACTGTTAGGATCGAGTTCCTTCGCTCGAAGTGGTGTTCTTCGAGCTATAAGTTCTCGGAGAACGTTCGATACATAATTCTTGTACATTTCTTTGAGTTCGGAGCGTTTAGCGATCTAAGAAGCGAGATAAACGAAAGCTAGCGATTAAGATAACGAAATAAGATTGTAGGATCTAAGGTTGCGTTTACGATAGGTGCTACGAGCTGCGCAAAATAGCGAGACATTAACAAAGATTATTAATGAACTGCGAACTACGTGAAACGACTGAATGAAACGGGCACGATTTCGCGGCTGCGGACATCGATCAAGAATTTTCTCGATCTATGAGATCCACAAAAATATGTTTCGATGCTACATTAAAATTATCATGCGTTAGCTTACTGGAAGGAACGTTTTCTTCCAGTTGTTGTATTGTTTAGTTATCGAATCAAATAATTTCTCTTTCCAAAATGTTTGAACGTCTATCTATACGATAAACAATTTTGATTTTATTCCAATGAATTGAAAATTATTAGCATATCGTTTGCTTGATTTCGTCCGGAAATTAATATTTACGTTTCGTATGTTATTTCTGAAATAAAGGAGCAATAAACTGTTGGAAATGATTTGTTACTTTGAGTTCTTATTTTGTGTCGTCTGTTTTTAATCTGAAAATCTTAATGAATTTTAGTAAGCGATAAAGTATTGAGAATAATGGTCCGTTGCTTTTCGGTTCTTGGAAATCTTCTGTGCAAATCTTTATGAATTTTAGTGAGCAATATTAAGATTTATTATTTTTAGTTCTTATTTTATATATTTTGATTCTCTTTTGAATAAAATTTTATTCACGTATGATATCAAAACTGCAAGACTCAATGAATGTTAATAAAATTACTATAAAACATATTTCAGTCAGTTTTGCTGGCTGCAAAATTATTTCCAGTGACTTCGTTGGTTACACGAACGATCGAAAATACATTCTCGTTTATTCACAGCATTCGAAGACGAACAAAAAGTTTGTATCGCTTGTCGAGACCGCAAAATCGGTACCAGCAATCAGGTGCATGAACGTGTACGAACGTGTACGAAACACATTTACCCGACGTCCTACCCGACACGTTTCTTACAAAAACAAACCGTGCATGTGAGTACCCACCTGGTTGTTGTTAAACACTGTCCAACACTTCGAAAATTATCATCAATTTGAAAGCACACGCGATCCTGCCGGGAGTGCAAGAGAAATAATTAAAATTGGTTGGACAGTAAATACTAAGGAATACATATATATGTAAATAAATATACACACAGGGTGGAGCATTAAAAACAAATCATCTGAATATCTTGCTTATTATATTAAATCTAGAAAATATTGCGTCAGATGAAAGTTGCTTTGTGTCGAGATGTCATTCATATTTTTTATAAATGAACACGTAGAGGATATGTAAAGGTCAAATTTGTTTCTTTGAGTGGAACGATGTATCTTTTTATTTACATTCTGACAGACTGTTGTGAGATGAGTTCAACGACTTCTATTATGAAGATCGTTCATGGTCAACCAAGGTCGATCAAGGTCGTTCAAGGTCTACCAATAAAAATTTCATCTGATGCACTTCTCTTTCTATTATTCATAGTAAGCAAGATATCCAGATGAACTGCTTTTCATTGTTCTACTTTGTATTATACACGCTTTAGAAACGTCCTGTACTAGCGTTCTGCATTGATCCACGCTGCACAATGTAACGTTCAACGTAACATGTTGTAACGTGCAAACGCAGTGTGTTTCGTACCTTCTGAAGGTCTGTTCTTCTAGGTAAAATTCGTTGTTCGTTGTACAAGCGCGAAGGAAGAAGAAAGCAGAGAGCCCTGTGGAACATGGCCGCTCGGTTCACAGTGTTCATGCATCATGTTCACCCTGGGTTCATAGTGTTTCCTGTTGTTCTTGCACAATCATAGCACCCTAATAGAAAAAATGTTTTTTAAATGATTTGACTGTTCAAATAAACTAACATATGATTTTTCAAAGCGTAAGTTGCAAACATTTTGAACAATGTTTATTTCTAATTTGAATTCGACGACTGTTACCTCGATACGTGGCAGAACCATGTTCACGGTTCGAACATGTTCACAGAACCAGGTCAAGTGTTCCGCACGGTTCTAACTCTGCGAACAAACGGCAGCCATGAAACTATAGAAAACTGAATGCGAAAACTATAGCAATTCCAAGGCAGCATCGAAGAGTGCCAAATTACAGCACAGCTCGTTCGCGACTGTTCTCGTCAATTAAATTAAAAAAAAAAAAAAAAGAAAGAACCGACAGCACAAAACACAGCTTAACCGTAAGGACCGAAACGAACAAACAAACATGGTCGATATTGTCTAGGCCACGAGAACGGTATCTCGCTAATCACATAATTAAGGGTAGGCGTCAACGCGCGTTTCTAATTAATCGGGAGAAACTCCTATCGACTCTCGATGATGTTAGGGATTAAATTTTTTACAAGACGATCGACCACCGACTCGCTAACAGCTGTGAGAGATTCTCACCTGCGGAGATTAATATAGTAATCTCGCGAGTAATCGACGGAGGATTTCGATTCGGTCACGCGCCCCGTTTTTTCACCGCTTCCGTCGCGAACTATGAGGAGGTCGTATCTAAGCGAAAATCGATTTTTCGGGGGAAAAAAATACCCACATCTTGTAATACATTATACAGGGTCTCCAAAAATGTTGTATGTGGACAGTTGCGTTTTTCGTTAATAACTGCTTGACGAAGCCGCGGAGAACATTTTCGTGCAGGAAACAGTTATTTCAAATGACCTTGGGAATCATATGAGCATTATGTTGAATTTATATAGTTCTCTGAATATTCATCGACCTCGAAAATATTAATAAAATCCAACAAAAACAGAGGAATAATTAAAGTTTGACTATTTGAATGTAGAGTATAAAATTGACTAAGAATTGCTTATCTTCTTCAAAATGCCCTGTTGTTGTGTCGGATTCTATGTAATGTTTTCCCTTCAATTTTGGTCGAGACATTTATGAAATATCTTCGGGAATGTTTCTTAAACAGGAGTAAAATATTGAGTTAATTTTTCTCGAAGGAATGTAGGTTAAACTGCGTTTAACAAGTTTGATTTTATTTTTCAATGCGGGATGTATAATGTGGTACAAGATCGAAGTCCTTTTTTCGGAAACGCGGTTTCGTAGACTGTGAGGTCTTCTTGTAAAAGAGAAACGGAGAGAAAGAGAGGAAGAGTCAATGCTCGAGAAACGACGCTGATCGTTATCGGCCCTCAAAATGGCCCACGGTGCCTGAGAAACCGGCGAGAGGGTTGGTTTCCGCGTGGAAAGACGCCGAGACACTGTACCGTAAGAGAAACTAACACTGTGGAAACAGGAACTGTTATTGTTACACGAATAAAATAAAATCCATATTACACGAACGACGATCTTACTTCAAAACCGGTCCTCTTGCTCCTCCTCCTCCTCCTTCATTCCTCAATAACTGTTTTATTCATTCACTGTGTACAGTGTGTACAATCTTGAATTACAGTAACGTCTCGATACATGCAATTTATAATGTTTACGAACACTGTTCCCGTCATCTCTTGCTTCGATCTAGCGTTGAATGAACAAAAGAATAGCGAGCAAACAAAATTGAGACACAAGTACATCAGTGAAACAATACTAATTTATGGATAACACTAAGACTGGCCTATTTTCGTATCATGTTACACTTCCCGTGGCATAAATGATCTCAAAGATATTACCATCATCCTGTATTATGCAACTAGATAAATATAACGTTATCTTTGCTGGAAAAATGATCGGAACCAGACAGCATCGATTCTACGATAACCAATCGATAAATAGGTGTTACTGATCAATTGTGCAACATGTGATACGTATCGTAAGTCGTCAGATTTTACGCGACAAAACAAGAACTGTTTTTAAACTGTCAATAAATAAGAGATAAATAAATCAAATTCTCTCAAAAATTTGAAAATGTAAAAGGGGAGGGGAGCATTAAGGGGCGTGTATAAAAAAAGATGAAGTCCTTGGAGATTTTTGAGAGATGAATTGGCAAACGATTAGTAAATGACCAGCAAATCAATCCGGGAGCGACGGATGACTATTGTTCACTCCTCCTCGTTGTTCACGGGAGGCAGAGGGTCGACGAACCAGCCAATCGTGCGAGATCCCCTGCACCTGAATTCTAATGAGGTCCACCTGGGTATATATGAGGGCTTAACCTCGGCCGGAGCCACGATTTTTCTGTGGTACCCGGTGGTCGCGAAGGTGAGTCCTCTTATCTCTAATTTTTCTCTCTGTATTTGGCCAATCGAGAGTGCCCAAACACTATACTTGCGAATTTATTAGTACAGTGCAAAATGTACAGTGTTGTTGCAAGTAGCACCCCTCATTTATTTGCAATTTGTCTCCTAAAACCGTCGATAAAATTTGAGCTTCTTCCTGTGCTTCGATACACAATCGGCCTATTGCAAAAGAAGAATCAAATATTAGGTTTAAACATTTTTTCTTTTTGCTTAACCCTCGTGACAATTTATAGAATTTGTAAATCTTCAAAATGTTATAAAACAGTTGGAATAATGAACATTAATACATAGTATCACTGCTAATGTAGTAATTATTAACTGGTAATAGATTAACTGGAGCAAATATATCTCCTGCTTGGGGAGTTAATTTACAAGCTGTATAATTAAGAACTAGCTGACCCTATAGTTTCTTTCTCGATCGTACAGTGTATTTACTCACCCCCGCCATAAGCGTCTTCGTCTAACCATTTGAAAAATGCACAGAAAAATAGTAAAAAAAGGATTAAAACCCGTCAACAAAACATCGAACAACTGGTCCTAGCTAATTGCCATGATTTGTTCCGAACTACAAGGATCTCCGCGCGAGATCAACAGGACGATCCCTCGTCGTTTATGTTTGTTTACACACGGGAACGATGGAATTTCACTGACACGTCACGTGGGCGATGGCTCCACTCCCTTCGTCTCGATTTTTTCATTTGCTTCTATCCTTGTTTTCTTCGTTTCCTCCCTGTTGGTCCGAAGGTCGTTCGTGAATGGATTTTCTGCGGAATCATTTTCATAAATATTGAACCGGACGGGCATTGTCGTCGGTGATGAGTCCTCGAACAGGCTTCGACAGATCCTCGAGTTTAGAGGTCGATCAGCTGATCGTGACAATGGGTGTACGTGTTTTTGTCTTCACAACCTATTGTTAAGAATTTAATGTTACTGGTGCATTATTTACAACATATCACAATTATTGAGAATTTAATATTAGCGGTACATTAACGGTACAATTGTTAAATATTTAATATCACTGATACATTATCTACAACCTGTTACAATGATTAAATATTTAATATTACTGATACATTATTTACAACCTATTACAATGATTAAGTTTGTAATGTTACTGGTACATTACTTACAACCTATTGCAATTACTAAAAGGAGAAATTAATTTCTATGTAATTCCCTTTTCGTGTAGTCGATGCAGACAAATTTTATTTTGCATAAAAATTCGCAGTCTAATGATGAGGTCGCTTTCTGAACGATAAGATTGGAAACGTAACTGCAGGATTTCAATTAAACATTGAAATTGAAATGAATGCATCTAGATACATTCTTGGACGCAGATTTTTGCAATGAAGCCCTCAATGATTAGAAATTTCAGATAGTTTATTTGACAGTCATTTTTTAAACATTTCGAAGCTGCAGTTTGTAGATCATTTTTATGCTATAATAGATCAGTATTGATCAATAGAACGAGGATGGAGAATCACGCTGAATTCGACATCCTCAATTCTTCTTCCCGCTCGAGATCGATACTCTCTTCCGTTTGTATTTTTATTGCCGCATCAATTCGTGGACTTGATTGACTCAGGGCTACGATGAGTTTATCGATGATACACAGCCTTCGATTTATAAACTGACGTGACCGTCATTCGAAATGATAGCGGAACACCTCGTGTCGCTCGGTGTCTTTGCTTTTATCTATCGCAAACTCGAACCGGTAAAATCGTGAACGTTGACGCACCTTTAGCTTCCTGGTTCGGAGACGACACAGAACAGACATAACATAACGTCATGACACCAAAGAACGTCACCGAAACCACTGTACTCGTCCAGAATACCAATATCAAGTCTTGATGCTTGCAAATGGACAAACTACTGTGTATTCGAAGAACCTAGGTCTCGTGCGGCGAACGTAGATAATTTTTATTTAGCATAAAAATGTTCTGCATCCATTGCGAGTGAAAACAGTGAATCTTTATCCTTTAATTATTTAAATTTTTGTCCCGTTTTAAATTGCACCCATTTTTCTTATAAATGCATAAAATCCGCAGTCTAACGATTATCCTGAAATAATTTCAAGAACATTTTCATTGAGGACTGCATCTTCTCCCTGATTTAACTTAACACGTTGAACGCCAATGGCGGTCACCGGTGACCGACGCTGTGTAATCACTTAAAAATGACAACCATAAAATTAATACCACTGAACATCAATAGAGTAAACATTACATTAACTAGATTATAGTGTAAACTGATAGCTTCGTTATCAAGTAACGGATAATTGACAGGTTTAACTTGTCGAAGTGCTACCCCCCTCTCCGATTTCAATGAGCTTGAAATATGTTGCCAAGGTCGCCATTCTGAACGACATTTGCCAGTAAAGTTTGTTGCGAGTACGTCTCGTAAACTAAAGCTGACCGCCAAACACTTTACAGGAAATATGTTGCTCAGAATGGTGACCTTGACAACATATCTAAGGAGAGCAGGTGGCACTTCGACAAGTTTACGAGCTGTTTATTGGACTGTTTATTAGATTTTGTTAAGAGTTAAGGGGGTTAAAGGTGCGACCAGTTATCCGCGGAGACAGAAAACGTTCCTCAGGGTCCGCTGTAGGTCCGTTGCGTTTGTATTCGTGGCGCATCCGGCGGAATATGTGCTAGCCGAAGGATCCGATGCAGCCGGCATTTTAATTCGCGCGACGAAAAAGCCTCGTTTTCTCTCCTTCTTCTCCGTTGCTGTCTTTCTCGGAGGCCACGGAGGCTTGCGTCTTCCTCATTTCCTTTATTTTCGCGAACCCCGGGGACCATTATCTAGCCCTCCTCCATTTCACTTGAAACCCAAGGTCCTTTGAACGCGCAGCGTTCTTTGTCCACGGTCCTCCCGATCCGATTGTCATTCCGGAAAGCTTAGGCGAACGATTTCGGCTGCGGTTTCCAAAAAAATGTTTGTGCTGATGATCACAGGCTTGGGCATTGTCGAAATAAATTATCCGAAAAAGAATCGTTAAGATAATGTGTTATCCTATTTCGTTACATTTAAAATAATCATATGTTAATCTATTTGAACAGCTAAATCATTTTTTTAAGTACTCAGTATATACTTCGTTGTTCCAAATGTATACTTGTTATTTTAGGTAAGTCCAAATTCCGAACAATTTCATCTTTTTGCTTATGTTGTACTACGCCCGACTCGGACAAAACATCGAGAAACTATGAGGAGCCTTTCTCCGTTGACCACTTTTCTTTCTCATTGTTTGTCGAGCCGTTTTCGGTGGGAAAAGAAAGCAATCGTGAACAAAGCGTTCTCCAGTGTTCTTCATCCTTTGCGGTCGCCATTGGAAAAAGTATTGAACTGTCATCATTAACATTCGATTTGCGGTGCACTAAAAGTGACGATTTTCTACTACTTTGTCGAAATAACAGAAATGTATTCATTCAGATTCGTCGCGATTGTTACTGTAATGTATGCCCAATGAAATCAATTTATTGAATAATCTGAATGATCACAAATTACAAAAATTTTGTAAGTGTTAAGAGAATTCTACTAGTATCGGTCTTGGTCTTGGAAATTGTTGATAGAATTGTACAGGATGAGTCAACTAACATTTTCACCTGAATTGACCTATTAATTGCGCGAGAATAACTGTTCACTTCAGTGGAACAATTATTGTGACGGAGGAGTATTTTGTTGAAATTTTCCAATATTTTAAGATCAGTTAAACAATTCACAATTTCTGTTCCATAAGTTTTCTTTCACTTTTTTCTGATTAATTGATGTAACTAGAATAGTTGAATATTTAGAAAATGATCTGCTGCAAAGAAAACTGCAAGTTTGTCTCTCAATTTATAAAACGAAATAAATAAATAATAAAATTGATAAGGGACTGAAACAGGTACCTATCGAACTGAAAAAGAATTTCAAAGGTTCAAGCACCCTCTCGACTGGATCCTGCGTGAAAACGACGACCAATCCAGATAAAATCCTTTTTGCACGTTTTTCGTCGATTAACCCGCGAAATTGTGGTCGTAAAAAACTGTCGGGGGAACATTGTGCCGCGCACAGGACCCCTATCGAACGAATTCGGCGATAAAAAGCTCCTGGACATTTTTTTGTCACGTTAAAAGGCTCTAATAGCGTTCGAACTCAATTCTTTTGCCAACGTACACCACGGGACCAACAGGTTTTTCGTCGGGCATAAAAAGTTTACCGTTAAAATATTGCACACCGAGCGATCCCCAAAAAGATCCTTCACGTTTTATTGTTTTCTAATCGCTGACATAAAATCGTATACACACGAAACATTTTCAAAATTCTTACTACACTACTCTACAAAATTAAAAGATTGCTAAACCATATCCAACAACGTAACCGGAAATTAAAACCTGGATTGAACCTTTCAAGAACAATATTTAAAATGCCAACACGAATAGCCCAAATAACATAAATCAAGATAATTAATTCTGATCCGACTGTTTTCACCAATTTCTGCAAAAACTTGTCGATGGAAATAAAATCGTTTACAAAAAAATCTCAAGATCGGAAGATCATCGAGATAGTTTCGAGGATCTTTGTGACGGGACATCGGTGGACACTTATCCTCGGGTTAAGAAAAACAATCGATTTCGTGATAAAACAAAGCCGTTCGAGAAAGATTTCGCGAGAATGTCACGGTGTTTACTTTAGCGGAAACCGGTCGGCGTGGATCGTTCCCCCGTTTGAAGAACAACGCCTCGATCGATTGATCAGTATAGCCACCACCTGGGAACCGCTAATCAACCGCCTACACCTCGGAGGATCTTCTAGATCCGAGTCGGTCCTCGAGCTGAGCGGACGTCGAAAAATATCCGGAACAATTGGTGCGTTAAACGGTGTTCCGCTCGATTCAGACATTTTTTAGACACAGTTAAACAATCGGAATTCTATTTTAAAAAATATTGCTGTGTCTGGCAGGATTTATAGAACCGTTGCGTGTAAAAAACAATAGCGTAGCTCTTGTGGTTCGGTCACAAAAAATTGTCAAACTTGAAGAACGTTCGATCGCAATTGTTAAATTAGCCTCTTAAAGAAGGACTCGCTTAAAACATTTTTTAAGCAAACTGAAACTATCAGAGTTCTACAAAAATAAAATATCGTTGTGTTTGGGAGGGTTTACAAAATTGTTCTGTGTAGGAAACTAAAAAGAAAAATTTCGAACCAGAACAAAAAATACAGAAAATTGCTATATAGCTATATAAAATCATGAAATAATTGATTGGGTGTTAATTGAACCGATTTAATTGTTCTCAGCTGCAAAGATGGCACCAGGAAAGAGTCTGCTCTCGTTGACAGTGGTGTTAGTTACGTTAGCAGTTGCGACAGGTGAGTGCAGCTCGGGTACGCGATAAGATAAGCGCATTGTTACCAAGGTTTGTCACAGTTGACCAATCATTTTCTGCTCTTCAGGGGACCAACCGCACAGAATAGTGTGTTACTTCAGCCAATGGGCTATCTACCGACCGGACAACGGCAGTTATGCTGTCAAAGACATCCCAGGGGAATTATGCACGCATATCATTTACTCGTTCATAGGTGTGAGTAATGTCACCTGGGAGGTGTTGGTCCTAGATCCGGAGCTGGACGTCGATCAGCAGAATTATAAGGCTTTCAATGATCTGAGGATCAAGTATCCCCATCTGAAGACCTCCGTGGCTGTTGGTGGCTGGGGAGAGGGTGGCAGGAAGTATAGCGCGCTCGTTCGGGTGAAGGAGAGGAGAGATACTTTCATCAGGAGCGTCGTTGGTGAGGAATCTTACGTTCTCTTGCAAATCTTCTTTTCCGATCACCTAAACGAACAGAAATTTTGAATAATAAAAACTATTGAGCACACCATTCTGAAACTTTGTGGGTTCGTTGACACACATTTGAAGAATAAATAGTAATTCTTGTGAGTAAGAGTATCCACTAATTTCGAAGTTACAGTTAAATTCCTGATGGTAAACACATCGATTTGAAACTTTGTGAATTAATCACATTGTTTAATACACGGCAATAACAAATACCCCGACACCGTTCGTAGATTGTACTGCATTTCTTCGCAGAGTTCATGCATAAGTACGATTTCGACGGTTTCGATCTCGATTGGGAGTATCCTGGCGCCGCTGACAGAGGTGGCAGCTTTTCCGACAAAAACAACTTCTTCTACTTTGTCGAGGAGCTGAGGCGCGCGTTCGATAAAGAGGGGAAAGGATGGGAGCTCACTATGGCAGTGCCATTGGCCAAATTCCGTTTGGACGAAGGCTATCACGTTCCCGAAATATGCCAGTCAGTGAAAACCAATATGCTTCGTTATTTTCTTCATTTCATTTGACACTGGAATACTCAGAAGTCAGAAACAATTATAAAAATACCAAAGAATTTGCAAAAAGATGTTCGTATCCACAGAAACATGGACGCTATCCACGTGATGTCCTACGATCTTCGTGGTAACTGGGCTGGATTCGCGGACGTCCATAGTCCTCTTTATCGCAGACCTCATGATCAGTGGGCATATGAGAAATTGAACGTGGTAAGGATTCCGATACGTGGATTCCCACGTGGAACATGAGTTTTCGAATAATAATCATCGACTTATTTCGCGCATTGCGCCCCTATATAGTTGCTGGAAATGAAAAATTTGCGAGATTAATGGTGTCCATTGTTGTAGCACGATGGCCTTCAGCTTTGGGAAGAGAAGGGTTGTCCTGCCAAGAAACTAGTCGTCGGAATTCCGCTGTATGGTCGCACCTTTACCCTAAGCCAGAGCAATACTAATTACGGGCCAGGAACTTATATCAATAAGGAAGCTGGGGGTGGTGCACCTGGGCATTACACTCAGGCCAAAGGGTTCCTCGCTTATTACGAGGTATCATTGATTAACAATCAATCTTTTCTTTATCTCTGTCCACTCTCTGTTTCTATTTTCGTTGCTATCTCGGTTTGAATTTTTCGAAGAATTATAATTCCGGTTCTCGCGCCAGAGGTTTCAAGTTCATGGGTTTGAATCCTTCGGAGATCTCAAAAGTCTCAAACTCAACGGTTGGGGCAGCTACAGGTCTCAAAAACCTGAAAGTCAAAAGTACAGGACCCGAAAGGTCTCGAAACTCCTAGGTTTTGAACATTTAGAGGTTTCAAATTTAAGATTTTGGATGCTTAGAGGTCTCACACTCAAAATTTTCGATTTCTAGGGGTATCAAATGCGTAAATGATCTCAAACTCACGATTTTGGAACATCAAAAATCTCGAACTCAAAGTTTGCAGCTGCCGGAGATCTCAAAGATCTCAGAGTCAAATTTTGGAACCCTGAAGGTCTCAAAGACCTCAAATTCAAAAGGTTCAATCCTTTAAAGGTCTCAAACTTCTAGGTTCGGTACCTATAGTGCTTTCAAACTTGAAATTTTGAACTCCTACGTGTCTCAAGCGTTTCAAGCTCAAAATTTTAGAACCTATAAAGGTCTTATGGGTCGAAACTTCAGAGGTTTGGGACCTCTAGAATATTCAGAGGTTTCAAACCCAAAACTTTCGAATCTTTAGCGGTCTGAAAGATCTCGGAGAATTTCAGAGGGAGATAAAGAATTACCCTTTGTTATAGGTAAATAATTGACTGAAAATTTTCAGATCTGCACGATGTTGCAAGCGCCAAATAGCAACTGGACCAAAAAATGGGAAGACGTTGGCAAAGTCCCGTACACTTACCAGGGTAATGCATTATAATTTTGATACCATCGAATGCTTGTAGAAAACGCAGAAATAATTATTTTGGCAATTATAATGGTTAGGAACGCAATGGGTCGGTTACGAAGATGTGGAAAGCTTGAAGTACAAGACCGAGTTCATCAAGGAGAAGCAATATGCAGGTGCCATGGTCTGGGCTATTGACATGGACGACTTCCAGGGCCTCTGTGGTGAACCGAACATCCTGATGAAGACTATCAACAATGGCTTGGAAGGATACGTCGTCAAGGACAAAGACTTTCATACTACACCCACGGTAATAACTCGTGAAAGGCTAATTATGAAACGTACAGAGCGGTCATTGGACCCTTTTCAAATGGAATAACCTTTTCTCTTTCTAACAAATTAATATTTATTCTTATATAAACAAAGATAATTTCAAATGGTCCAGAGACTGTATTAGCACAGACCACTTTTTAACATCGATTAAGTTTTGATTTCGGGAAATTTCAAGACTGCAATGGCCAAAGCG
Source organism: Halictus rubicundus (assembly GCF_050948215.1). Taxonomy (NCBI): domain Eukaryota; kingdom Metazoa; phylum Arthropoda; class Insecta; order Hymenoptera; family Halictidae; genus Halictus; species Halictus rubicundus. The sequence continues at coordinate 13,113,626 of NC_135155.1, read as the reverse complement.
AAGCGAAGATTAAAATTCGTTTGTCGAGTCCTCGAGACTAGCAAATTTCATTAGTATTGCGAAATTTTTAGCCTGAATGGGCGAGACCGCCAAGCACAATTTCTGTGGACGGTCTACGACCAACTGAACCTTCGACGAAACCTGCTGAGAAACCTACTCAGCCACCTACTACTCAATCATCTACTCAACCATCAACTCAAGCGCCTACTACTTCAACCACGAACAAACCGGAAGCACCCCCAACCTCATCGGAAGCATCCTCTTCAAGCACCGAGGACACAAACAAATGGAAACCAACCGATTCAGCAAATGGTGACAATGTAGGCGAAACGCTTGATTGTAAAGACAGTGACAAGTTCCTCACGTCGGAGAACTGCAACATAGTGAGTATAGCACACGAAAATACTACTTCCTTTTAGCATCCATAAATGCTGCATCCGTCGTAACGATGACTTTCTTATTTGTTTACAGTACTATGAATGCGTTCATGGTCGGCCAGTAAAGTTCTCGTGTCCCAGCGGTCTGATTTGGCACACAGTGAACCACAATTGCGACTGGCCAGAGAATGCAGATCGACAGGAATGCAGGCCTGCATAATTTTGGCGAACTACTGTTTCCGAAAAAAAATTATTGACTGAAAAACACGTGATTCGATTATTTAATGCAATTGAAAAAAAAAAAGATGTCGAGCCGTAGCAAACGATTGCTAAAGTTGCTACATTTTTTGCGTTATAATCAACCCTCAGAAAAAAAGGAACGTCTTTGACAGCTGCACAATTGGCAACGATTAGGTATACATTTATAAGTGTGCTTTGAAAATGTTTCATTGCATTTAATTGAACAGCTGTCAATTCAAAGAAGCAGACGCTTTGGAAGCACTGGGTCAAAGTGGACCCGAGCATCGCCATCATTTCTTCATTTCTTTCTTCTTTTTCATCTTAATCGTACGATATACCTGTTTGTAACACGTCGATATAAATCAATACAGGTCGTTCGAGAAGTGTTAATATTTATATGTGACTGCGTACATTTTGTTGATCGCTAATTTTGAACAATAAAAAAGTTTCACAAGTAGCTGTTGTTAACAATCATTTTTCATGTTGCAATAGTGCCTTCAACAATAATCCTACCAAGCAAGTCTTTTTTCTAAATGTACTATTAATTTTTACATGCTTCTCTTTATTTGATAATCTTGCACATACATTCTACATGGAAAAACACATCGAGAATAAAGAATAAAAGTTTTTCATTTGAGGTTTGACTTTGAATATTCAGCGAAAGCCTCAAACGAAAAAATTTGATTCTATATTTTCGATGTGTTTTTTCATGTAGAATCAGCCCTTTTTCGGTTATACCACCGATGCTGGGACGCCCTGTATATCAAAATGATTTATAAAACATTTTAGGAACTTTACTTTTAATGCTCAGTAATTCTAAAATTCAATTATCACCAGGCTCAAGATGTTTTGTATTTATATTGTCTTTTCTGGTCTTCTGAAACTCGGTGTCTTAAAACGTTTAAAAAGATAGTAAATGATTTTTATATGCTCTGGAGCATAATTAGTTCTTTTGTATTAGGAAAATCTATGTTCGCATAAAGAACTATATAGAGCTAGCTATAAAGGAAACACAAATGCGATTTGCAGTTTGTATTTATTTCCAGGTGACCGTCGAAAATATAACACGCATTGAACACTTGAATGTAATTTACAATATTGATCGTGATAAGCTAGTTACAGGTCTTATTCAATTGTCTCCTAATACACACACACACACAGACGCGCGCGCGCGTTTTAAGCGGTATCCAATGTATTCTTAAGATCTAAGTTTCGATATTTTAAACAATATCAAAATAAGAAAATGAAATATTACACTTATTATAAAATATCCAATTGGCGTTCTAAACAATATTAATACTGTCCTTTTTTTAATTACAAATATATATATATATATATATATATATATTGTATATATATAATTTTATATATATGTATATATAAAGTGGTTCCCCTCCCTCGTTCGACAAATCAGTTTTTTCAGCAGGTTTTATCTTTTTTAAATAGCACCGTTCAGGTTTGATGAAGTCGCGATAGTGTAATGAACGAAACTCGGGGAGTATAAAATTTACAAAGATATAAACCATTCAGCACTTTCGTGATCTCTTGTGCAATTCGACAGATCGTTCACGTTTCTTATCTTCGGCTTCTAGGTTTACCGGTATTAATCGCTAACCATTTAGAGTCCGAGCTTTTAAACGGGCAACACAAACTGACACAGAAATAATTAGTCTTGGAGTCTTGGAGGAATAATTACAATCTTCACGTTCCGTAGAGCGCTCGAAACGAAACTCTGATTGTTGCACACCGCAACTAATTTTATGGGTACCCTTTTTACTGTAACTGGACCACAGACGTTTCTGCATATTTGCATTTTATCGAATTTTACACATTAACCCTCGTGCAAGCCACCATAATTTATAAACAATTTCAAAACTCCGGCTCCCTTATTTTGAAACCATCAATCGGTTCAAAGAATTACTCAGATTGGTTCAATACTATGTACTATGCGAGTATCACGAATACTAGGATTACCAAGAACGCCAAGAATACCAAGTACCAGAGTAATCAACGTATCAAGAATACCAAGAATACTAAGAGTACCAAGAATATCATGAGTACTAAGTATTAAAACTACCACGTATTAAGAATAGTAAAGCTATCAAGAGCACTTAAGACCAAGAATACCAAGTACGAAGAATATAAAATACCAAGTACGGTACCAACACGAGGGTTTAGTGAAATTTATCTTTCCATAGCAATCACTTGGCTGCATAAATTACTAACTTTGCAATACCCTAACGAGCCACAGGCCTAATTTTAAGTGAATGCACCAAAGTCCGCAGTCCGACTATAACCGATAATACTATTCAAAGATGTTCCTGCACGCGTATGAATATTATTGAAATATTGTCTGGACTCTATGCATGTATTGCTGAATACCGAATATCGCGCGCAGACTCCCCCAGAACAATTGATTTTCATACGTTAATCAACGTTATACAAAGGCACACGGCATTGAAAACGTTTTCTACGTTATTATTTATTTTTTCGCTTTGTCCACTAATTCTGTCCGCACCACACACGAGTACAGTTGCATCTTTGGTTTTTGTTTTCCACTAAATCTTACACATCGATGACAGAGACGAGCGATTCGAATAAGCTCGATCAAATAAATATACACGATATGTACCTGGAATGATATTTGCTAGACCGCGGATTTTTATACGATAGAAAAATGTGCATCAATCGTAAGCAGCACAAGTGAAATTAATTTGAACCCCTCAGAAATTTCTGTTTTGTCATAAATACATAAAATCCGCAGTCTAATATTTTCGTGAGTTATCGAATGATGAACTCGCAAGAATCACCTAATCTGCCACCTTAAATTTTGTGTAACCTACTCGTAATACCAGAAATTGTGTAAGTAAATAGCATTGTTCAACAAGTGCTCACTTTCGAATAGAAGGTATACTTTGAGAATTTTTTTTTAAACAAACCAAACAACGTATCTTTATGACACATTACAGAGTTATTTATATACGTTTAAGTTGCGAGTATGATTTTTTGCACATTGTTATTGTACAAATGCAATAGTTATTCAACAATAGTCAACACATGATTTAACGTGGCAGAGTGAGGCGACCTACCCTACACATGAATACCATGAACAATGATTTTTAGTAACAATCACTTGGATCCGTGCAAATGTCGAAGACACTTCAAAATATACAACAATATCGCTCATATACACAGAACTATACGTCCGCAAGAATACGTAATAAAAAGGTGTAGAAAATAGTAATCGTACTGTGCGATAATTTCTTGAAGTGTGAATAGTCGTTTATGTCCAACAATAATGTGCGAATAGATACTCTTGTTCCAATGCTGCTTCTCAAAGTGATACTTTTACGATTCAACGTGTTCCAAATTCGCATAAACCCTGCACTATGATGCATTAGACTGCGGAACATTATGCGTGCATACTGCATTCAACACTTGGTTTTTACTTTTACAAAAATCAAATTTTATTTCGTGCCAATTTCTTCAAAATTTTCGATTTAAAAATTACATATTCGCATAAGTTTCAACAGTCTAGCAATCATCGAGCTTCCGTTAAAAAGTTGGAACGCATGCTTCGCTCTCGACGCAAGAAAACATTTTCTTGGGCAGTAAATTGCGCAGTATATTAGTATCATTATAGTACAGGAATTCCAATCACGAGCGTGATTCTCTCAGCGCATTAAAAAAAAAAAAAGACTAATCAAACAATGGGTCTATCAATGAAAAATGTTCGAAATCAAAATCCCATGATATGTTTCTCTGTTAAAACATGACTCGTTAGTATGAACGTTATTTGTCGGATCATCGAATGCTCATACTACGCTGTCATCTTCATTATTTAATTAATAACAAAGCCCCGCCAATTATCCTATCGACGTACGAAGGAACTAGAAAACATGTATATACCGAGTACTTAAAAACGCTTCCCGTATTATAAGAAATTGTGAACACAGAATTTATACTCGTTATCGTTACATATCAGGTTCCGGTAGAACAACTATCGTTCCTAGATGTTCTATCTTAAAAAAAAAAGAGAAAAAAAGACAGTACGATCTATTGATTGTCCATTGTAGATCGTTCCGATCGGTATTGTTTTTCCATTGTTGAGGATTAAGAATTCCATGGTGGATTCAGGTTGTTACTCGCAGGCCAACTTACTGTCGAAACTGCTCAGAGCTATGGCGAACGCTTGCAGCGTGCATAATGGGAATCTGTAGTCCATCGTGAACACGTCTTCCGCTACCCGGCCGAATTGCATGACAACGTAATCAACTGTGAAAGGAAATTTACATCAGAACCGCATTCCAAGTCAAATTTCGTTTAAATTGAAATCTGACAAAGGATATAGCCCAAACCAAAGTTATCTTTCGTCATACCATTCGATAGGGCTCCCAAAGAAAACCCTCTGTGGCAAGTTTCAAGTCACTAAAATCTCTAAAAATCCGAAAGAAATACATATTTCTCATAGAAGTTTTAAACATACCAGTTTTATAAAAATTCAACCGTGAGATATTGTCGAAAGCAATGTTTTTAATTTTTTTAGATTTTTAATAAAATACATCGCAGTTAATAAAATAAAATATATAACCACCCTTGGGGTACCGACTTGAAACTTGCCGCAGAGAGTTTTCTCTATTCCCTTTCTTGGAGCTCTCAATTGTAGGTGTTTGATACGAACCATCGCTGTCATGCACAACTTGAAAATTCTTCACTGAAGCTTGCGTGACTCGTCCATGGAAATTCAGCACATATGATTGTGTGTCGTCGTTCCAGACTGGAGTCTTGTTGTGCAATTCTATTAAGTTGTCCATGTTCTTTGTTTTCCAACGTTCTATGTAAACAGCAAACAGTTAATTGCTTATTTTACTACAGGAATGCAAAAATCGTTTTTCTCTATCAGTCCCAGTTTTCGAGAAAATTAACTTTGCAGAAAGTCACATTTCTAGTTTTAAAAAGTTGTTCTGCTTTAACTGTAAAAGGAACATTTATATAACTTATACAATTTAAGCCGAAACATTGTTCAAACATTATTTAAAGTCTTATACTGTTGTATTTGGAGAATCTACAGAATCATAAGTTTTGCGGTTTAAGCAGAAAAAATTATTAAATTAGAAAACTTGTGTTTTTGTTCAAAATTAATTTTCTCAAAAGCTGAGGGTGATTGGTGCATGCTATTTACCAAGCAGAGTTTCAGACTCGTCTCTAGGACAAATCTCTACTCTCTTTTGATCCGTTGTCATGCCAGGAATAATGACAGTCATCTTCCGTGGCCCTTTGAACCCTAACACGTTAGTATCGTATATCACCGCAGCCAATTCCTGCCGTGGATTAAAGCGTTCATCTCGTTTGTCATCCTTCATTAGCGAGTATCCGTTATCATAAACCGTGAACTGCGTCCCCAAAAGGTTTGACCTTAATTTTCCAATATATGACTCTCCTGCCCTTGAAAGATCCGTGGGATCGGTGGAAATTAAATAATTACTTGTCGTACTCTTTTTCCTCTTCCGACCCGCCAATAAGAAAATCTAGAAAACATCGATACTTATTAACGAGGATAAAAACAGTTATGTAACTGTTTAATACGTTCTACTAAAAACGTGGAACTTTTTTCACTAGAAACACATATTTTTACTTAAAAAATAATAATATCAATATTATTACTTTTAGAGTACAAATCTGAAAATATCTGTTCTACGAGAACGCTTCTTAAAAAGGTTAAGATGCGTAATAAAAATTGCACGAGAATTTATGTCTTCTTAAACAAAGCATACGAGTTCACGGAAATGAACAGTTATGTTTCCAAAGATATTTATCGTGAAGCATAACTGTTCATTTCGACGCTGTTTAATAATTGGGCTTTCAAGCGAAAATAATGATATGTAATCAATGCGTACCTTCTTCCCGTAGTCACGCTCTAAATGTAGAAAATATGTAGGATACAGTCCGCGATCCATACCCTTTCTATCGCGTGTTATTCTACATTTATAATGCATCTTTTTATTTGCCGGTTGAAGTACAAAATGCTCAACATTTCCTTCGACGTTGCCTTCCAGTTCTGGACTCTGATATAACATAACAATAATTGGTTTCAATGCTGTTCAATATTATACTTAATGAGAAATATAGTCAATTATCCATTTACCGAAGAATTATTCTCTCTATTGATAAACGTGTTAGCTCCATCCGAAGGCGCCACTCTCAGTGGAGAAGGGCATGGTAAGGACTCCGAAGGAGAATGAATTTCTATTGGCGAGGACTCCTCATCCGCACAATCAGCAGCCTCCATGCCTTGGTAAAATCCTCCTTCTGTACTCACTTCTACGCAAACAGAACCGTTATTCACATTCCTTGCATCTATGACTAACAGAAAAAATATATTCAATCTATTAAATAGTTCAGCGTACCATTTATTCTAGCTTCCATGTCCTTATTCTCTGTAAACGTGCTCAATTCCGTGCTCGTCTGCGACACATTGAATTGTAGTGGCCCATCGTATCCTGAAATTAATGAAAATTCAAAAGCATATATTTCGAACGTTTGGGTATACAGTCGAACCTCGGTGAGACGTGAATTTCTAAGAAGAAATGAAGTCTTCGTTCAGAGCAGAAAGAAACGATGGAAATTGTTAGGGGTTTGAGCTACCGAGGTTTGACTGTATTTTTTAGTTCGATAGCTATACAAAATTACCACGTAGCTCCTTGTTAGGGTTCATCCACTTGGTGGAGTGACTGGTGAGTTGAGTGCTTAAAATATTAGACGCTTGAACCATTCCACCAGCACCACTTTGTCTCTTCTGTTTCATTTTTTGAGCTATAAGTTGCCTCTGTAATCAATTATGATGTTATAAATGTTTAATATATTATATTAATGTTTAAAATGTCTCTATCATACACGATACAGCTTGTCAAATATATAAAACATAGTGTTTGTTCTTGCTAGTGGTATTTTTATGTAAAGCTCGATGAATATTTAAATCTGACCTAGTTTGAATCGAATTCATAATAAATCGTGCTATTACATATGAAATCGGATTAATTATAAATTGTAATAGAATATGCACAGCACGAATTATACTATGCGAAAAATTCGTAGCGCCGTGGGCTTTATTGTTCCGCGAAATATTAAAAAATATGCATCGCGCAGTTGTAAAAGCGAGTCGAACGAGTAAATCGACATATAGAAATGCATATTTGAGTGTGAATCGAATCCCGTACCTGTTGTTCGAGTTTCTGTTGCCTTAAATCTAGAGATGTCATTTTGCCGATACACGCTGATGGCAACTGTCATATGCGATTGATTTTCACCGAACAATTCAACTTGTCAGAGAACCAGTTTGTTTACGCCAAACATATTTCGTCGCCTATGGCTACCTAGGCAACCGCACGACTGAAAACCTCGATACACTCTTATGGTTCGTCCCCATTGACAGAAGTAATGCAAAGTAATGCGACATTAATTGAATTTACCACCAGAGGTCCACGAAAATTTGAATTTACAAAATCCGTGTGACAAATTATAATTTATATTCGATTTCATTGCCCGTTGGTTTCTAACTTAAACAACTTACTCTAGTAAGAAATGCAATTTGAACACTGATAACCAAATACATATCTTTGAAGATAATATTGTAATATAAGTCTGATAATTTAAATTTATTTGTTCACACAAACTAACTTTAACATATGTCAATTTTAAATAAAATTAATAAATTAAGAACAATGTAGAAATCGACAAAAAGCATGGATAACTAATTGATACAATTTAAATCACGCGCGTCGGCGTTTTGCCGATAAAACAGATTTCTCGTTAGATAAATTCCCTATCCTTGATGACCAAAAAATACAATTCCCAGAGAAGATATCCTCTCTGCAATTATCCACCAGCAGAGAGGATACGAGAGTGCTCACGGCCGGAGTTTCGGCGTTCCCGATACAGTGCTGCCCCCTACTCTGATTTTTTGCTTAGAACAGAACCATGCTACTTGTTAGCATGGAACGGAACCATGTCTACTTTTTTGCATGGAACAGAACCACATCTCATATCTTCTCTGCTAATATTGATGAAAATATCACGTGGTTTGTGAGTGTATGAGTCGCATAAGTGCATATATATATACATATTTAGATGCAACTGAATGCATCAAGTATTTTCTTATTTTATGACCCTTTTTTTACAAAAATCAGCTCAAGCATGATCATCAACCGATTGAAATATTAAAACTGATGTATCACGCCAAATCATCATTCATAATTTCACTATTTGACAGAAGAAATTGGTTGAAAACGTCGTAAAACAGTGATAAACATAACCACAATGTCTGTTTCTCGGGTTGAAGAACTGATTAGCCACTTCAAATCCCATAACAAAATCAGAGAGCAGCAAAGTCATTCTGCGAAAGTGCACAGTGTAGGATGGAGTTGCGATGGAAAACTTTTGGCCTCCGGTTCGTTCGATAAGTCTGTGTGTATTTTTTCTCTGGGACCGGATCGTTTGGTAAATAAATATAACCTCTCTAACCGGCTTCTCTTTCCTATTTCTCGTTTTTCGCGATTCTAATATAATTTTTTATCTTTTAAAATCTTGACTGGCTTGTTGAGATACTTGTCAATATTCACTCTTTCTCATACTTCTCGTTACAATTCTCAAGATTACGAACATTTTTGAGATTACAGAGTAGAAGCACCAATATCTGTACTATATAGTAGGGATGCAAAAGATCTCTTACATTAAATTTGATTTGTTCAAATGGGAATCAACAAAAGTAACATTTCGTTTTAATATTATAGAGACGCAAATATTTTATTTCAAAGTTTTTTAACATCAATAACTATGTACATTTAAACCATACAAAGCCCCTTTCGTATTCATTTCAAGTACTTAGGCAATGGTAAACTTAAACAAATCTCTTTTAGAAACAAGAGACGACATTCAGAGGTCATGGTGGCAGTGTTGATCAACTTTGCTGGCACGCGTTCTACCCAGAACTATTATCCACAGCAAGTGGAGACAAAACTGTGCGGATATGGGATACGAGAACACAGAAATGCACAGCAAATATCAGCACCAGAGGGGAAAATATCAATATATCATGGTCACCTGATGGCAATACAATAGCAGTAGGGAACAAAGAAGATCTGGTCACCTTCATTGACGCACGAGTGATGAAAATCCGTGCGGAGGAGCAGTTCAACTTTGAAGTAAATGAAATTTCATGGAACAAAGACTCTGATACGTTTTACTTGACAAACGGGCAAGGCTGTGTACATATTCTTAGCTATCCGGACTTGGAGCTGTTGCATGTAATCAAAGCACATCCAGGAACTTGCATTTGCATAGAATTCGATCCCACTGGGAGGTATTTTGCTACCGGTTCAGCTGATGCGTTAGTTTCACTGTGGGACGCGGATGAATTATGCTGTTTAAGGACGTTCTCCAGACTAGAATGGCCGGTGAGGACTATATCGTTCTCTTACAACGGCCAGCTGTTGGCAGCTGCGTCCGAGGACCTCGTTATTGACATAGGCGAGGTGGAAACTGGAGAGAAGATTGCGGATATACCTGTGGAGGCAGCGACCTTCACGGTTGCGTGGCATCCGAAACAATATTTGTTAGCGTATGCGTGCGACGACAAAGACACTTATGACAGGAAGCGAGATGCTGGTAGTCTGAAGGTATACGGATTCGCCAACGATTGAATGATCATTATTTTTAGATATTTTTATTGAAATATATTATTCTGTAAGAAAGCTGCAGTATATTTTAGATATCCAAGCCTCTATGATGTGTTTAAAGTAGTCGATGTAATTAGAAAATCTAGTTAATCGAGCACCTCAATTAGCATCCTGTATTCTCATTTATTTTTGGTACTCAGGGTTATACGAAGGCCATGACTAGACTGCGGTTCATATGCATTTATCACAAAAATGAATAGATTAAATACTAAATTGAGAAGAAATTGAAAGAATCTAAGGATATTGTTACGTTATTTTTTATCTTTTTGAGATGATTAAAAGAGAAAATACAAATTCTTACAATTGACTTGTACAATTTTTATTTTGCATAAGCATCTGCAGTCTAGTCATAACATTGTCCTTCCAAATATGATATCAGACGAGGTACACAAGTAGACCAATCACCATATGGGGTTTCGTGTCTCACGATCTGAAATACCGACATTGTTAACAACAACTAGATTTCTTACGCCCTCTAGGCTGACAAACGATAAATGTTTAAACTAGATCCACGAAAAGCTTAGGCTATATACCTATAATAAATGGAGGGACCTCCGAAAAAAAATCTCTCGTCGGTGCCCAGGTTCTGTTCCATGCTAAAAGCTGTCGAGGTTCTGTTCCATGCTAAAAAGGCGATGTCACAAAAGGGGGAACGCCGAAACCCTGGGCATGAGCACCCTCATATCCTCTCTAATCTATATATACATATATTTGAACTGAAACGTTCCATGGGTTTGTACATTGCCTTTTGTAGCTGTGTTTGCTGATCATAAATGAATTAATAATGTCTAATGCTCCACTGTTATAGCACAGTTGACATGGCAACTAGAAGCATACACATTGTGCTTCTGGCACGATTTTTGTAACCTGGAAATGGTCTAGAATTAGCTTTCTACGCCAATTCATTTTTATTTTAGCCTCTATTAATGCAATTCATTGCCTTCTTGATCAAAAGTAATGGAAAGCAATTGCGAGTGTCAGTACACGTTGATGGTGATGAATGAAATAGTGCAAGGAAAGCTCTCTGAGACCAAGGACAATTTCAATCATGTTCCTAGCATTCACGAAGTGGTCGAGGAGGACACTGATGAAGAATATGTTCACGAACAGAACTCCCCAACCGTAAATGATGTTCAACAAGACGCTGACCCGACGGAAAATATTGTGGACGACGATTCAATATACAGCAACGAATCGTTTTGCTCGGATGAGTCATCAGATGAGACCAATGTCACATCAAGGACTTTGAACGAGTCTCATTATACGCCAAAAGCAGCCGAGCATGAGCGCGAGAAGAAAGATAATGAAGAAAAATGCGAGAGCCCAAAAAGGGCCAGTGAAAATGTAAATTCACTTTGTTCCAGTAGCTCAATGTCAGATGATAGGTCCACCATACTGAAATCGGTCAAATGCAGAAGGAAGAACATGAGTTTCACAGATGAGGAGCTCAGGAAGATCGAGTGGGAGAATCAGCTTCTTCTGAGGAAGATCATGGCTCAGCAGAAACCGAAAGAAAAGATACTTCATGAAAATGTGCCACAAACTAGACAAAGCAGCTCTGCGATTAATAGGAAGAAGTTGCAGAGAAAAATTGAAAGCGAAAATATAGTACGTTTACCTAGAAGAAGAAATTAGAAATTAATAAATGTGTGCGAACACCTGAAAATGTCGGGTCGGGAATTGTACTCGGGATTGGGTTTTCGAAAATTTTTGGGATTATTCCCGAGAATATTCGGTATTCCCGAAAATATTTGAAATTCGAAATTAAGCAAAAGTCGTTATGCTAATGTTGGTTACGATTACAGTTGCTGCTCCAACGATTACAACAGACCAAATCACGTGTTATGAACGCCACAACGAAACCTGGATGCAGACAGACAATTTTATAATTTGTTACAGAGAACTTTTCTATGTGTTTTATACAAATCCGATTTTGTACTTCTACGTGATAAGATTTCTATACTTTGTACTGTTAAAGTAAGTTTAAATCACGATTGTAATATATTGTATTCTTTGTGCCATGGAATATTGTAATTGAACTTAATCTTTGGAAATTGTGTGTAAATTCATAGGAATATATATTTATAACAAAATGACTGGTTGTGTAAGATTTCACTCTTTTTTTAAATAGTGCGTAAGATGAATGTTGTGTAAAATTCAGACAACACACGATTAAAACACAGCAATTACCAGTCTTGAAGTGTAGGTACACATTTTTATTTCGTTTTGTATACATCACAACTTTGTAAAATATTTTGGAAACTTACCGAAGAAATTTCTACAAGTCAAGACTATAAAAATCACAGTTCTCACTCGTTCCAAGTAACTTAATTATTACTTCTTTTTTTGTGTAACACCAAGACCAACGTTCTCTGAGTATTGTGATCACCATTTCTTTTTTTTAATATACGTTTTGTGTAGAAAGTACGACGAGAAACGAAGACGGTAGACAACCGAAAGGCATTAAATTCCAGAAATCAGATACCTTATTTTTCGCCCTCCGGATTAATCTGTGCTTCAATTGCTGCGAATAAAGAATCTCACTTTGATTTCGGGCATGCGTGTCCCCCCCCCCCCCGGGTGCATCGTGTTCAAACTTGAAGCCACGAGAAACAGAAAGAAAAGAAAAGAGAACGTTAAATGTGCGATTTCCCCAGGTCAACAGAAAAAATTTCAATGTATCACATTGTTTCAAGCCTCAATTAATAACACAGATTAACAATGTCGCAACACGTGGATGATTCTTCAACAAGTTACAAAAGTCAATTTTGACCGAAAACAAATTATTCGGTGTTATTATGCGAGGTACTATTCACAAAAATATCACAAATCTGCAAGAAACATTGAAGAACAACGAAAAAACCCAGCAGTTTTCCCTCTTTAAGCGTTGTCAAATCACAAAATTGTGTCGCTAATAAATTACGTCATTTACTTCTCGTATTCGAAAAGAAAAATTTCGTTCAACCAAGTCTACGATATCACAAGGTATAATATCGGGAATTTTGGGAACAGGTTTAGTCTTCGTGCTTCTTTTTCCATGTTTCGGTGGATGACGGTGTCCATATTGTACTAAGAGAACGAAACGGGTCGAAACCCGACCTTTCCTGCAATCACAATTCAATTAATTCATTAAACATGTTCTTTGATAGCCAAGCACGTCAAAAGTCGATAAAACAGATTTTTAATTTCATCTTGAAAGAATACATAATACATAAAATTTATTTATTATTTTTATAATTAGCTCCATATAATGAGCCGTATGCATAAAAATAAGTGTTTGTAAGTATTAAGTATAATTAAAAGCAAATACTATTAGCGAAATTTTCGAAAATCGGTCAAACCCGATTGGGTTGAAATAATACAAATAATTTAATCAAATATACAACTGACCAAAGTTATAGGCTTGGGTTAAGTTTTTAGGAAGGTGGTTAATTGTTTTAAAAGGGTCGGCCATTATACATAGCATGAAGTAATCTTTTTCTTACCTGTGTGTCCGGTTCGGTCGGTAAAGAGGACAATTGTGAATTTACAGGTGGGGTAGCAGCCCCCCATGGACCCGCAGCCCAAACACCACCTGTGTTCAACCCCCAAACACAACTTCTTTCTTCCCCAACTGCTGCCCGTGTGTACAACGGTTCCCAATTTGCTTCGACTGACATCCAATTATCTGCAAACCCAATAAAAACATTATAAATACAGAACAATACTTAATTTCAACAGTTAAGTTAGTTTCTTACCCCTTAACGTATCCGCCAGCATCGAAGATGGCTTCTCAGGCGACCTTGAAGATTCCGTATAAAACCCGCTCGTGTTATCCGACAATAAATTATTGTATACAGGACTACTGTCCTCCCATAACTGACATCGGGTGTCCTCTTCGGGGCTCTCCAGTTCCATTAAGGGCTCGTCCGTCTCTGGAAGATCATCGTACGGCACCAGTTCTCGTTCAAACTGAAATGTAAAGACGCAAAGTTGAATACATCAGACAGTCAACTGTATTTTCTAGACTCTAATATGTTCAAATGGACGTTTTGCACTATAAACCTTCATGCTGAATCTCATTTATTTATTCCTTCTTATTGAGAATAGACTTTGAAACGCCTGATCCATAAGCCAGAAAAAATTTGAAAACTCCCATTTAACATTAGGTTTAGGGGAACGCTAAAAGTGAACATTTTACATCACTTCATAAAAATATCAAAAACGTGTCTATTCAAATTTTTAGTAATTTTTTAAATAATATATACCCAAAGAAATAAATTTGTTGACTAATTCTTCATGGGTGAATCTTTGCGATCGTACATTAAAAAGTAATGATTTGATGTTGATCAGTGTAATTAACAGAAATTCCAAGTAAATGTTTAGATTAAAGTTAGATGATTGTGATTTACCGGCGGTTCAGTGAAGGCGTTCATGAAGTAACTATTATTCGAATGCTGCAAGGTGTTCTGCATCTTCAGGGGGTCCTGACTAAGTGGCTTTTCCTCAATAGACTGAACACGGAGAGGTGGGGAGCTCGACAACATTCTGTAGTTGTTCGTGGCGTGCATCAACTCCTGACTGGACTGTTGTTTAGTATAATCTATATCTTTGGTATCGTTGCTGAAGACTGTCGACAGGGTATGCGTGGTCGTCTGCGGTTTGTGTAGCTTGTTCAAGCTCGAGAACGGGGAGATGCTCTCTGGACTCCTGGCCACGACGTCGCTGAATTTCGCTCGATTTTCACCCCAACAGGACGGAGGCGGGGGTAATGGAGCTGACACCGCACCCAACGATCGCGATGAGTCTTCTCTTTGGCTAGTGCTTCCGTTTAACGATGTTGCTGCAAAATTAAATTCGCAAATTAATCTTCAATCCTCTTGCTGTAATTCTTGAACCACCCTCGTAAACACAATTGCTTTAAATATGTTTTAAACACGTTTAAATGTTTACGATGTTTCAAAAAACAGTTTTAATATCTAGGAGAGACTGTAGAATCGTTCTACACGAGAATCATTCACATAGCTTTCATGGTTCAATCAGAAAAAATTCCAAAAATGTGTAAATTTGACTACTTCTTGTTAGAGTAGATTTTTTAAAAATTGAAAATGATAGAGAAGAACCGCATTGTCACAGGAAAAACATGGAGGATAGGACACCTTTCGCATGCGTTTTGTCCATTCCACGCCGCTTCTGAGATCCTTTGTCTTTCCTCGGGGGATTCTTGTTCTGTCGAGGCAGCTTGCACGACGACTCAACGGTACGGGACGAGTGGATATGATGCTTTATAGTTGATCTTGTCGTGCTCGTTTTCCACCTATTCGGATTGTTATGCCTCTCTTTGTCATACTCGTCGTCGTCGCAGTCTCCTTCGTAATTATCCCTATAGTCTACACATGGCACAGGCGTGATCGATTGCGGCTTAGTCTTCTTGGTCACCGGCTTTCTTTGCAGCTTCTCAGACTTTCCACATGGCTGATCAAAGTTCTGTAATAAAGAAAAGTTTAATATAGACCTCTCCGCCATAGGAAAAATCTTCCAACGAGCAATGTGTCTTGTAGAACAGTATAACATTGAAAGTTATCACTCTATTCATGTGATATTTGACCTGAAACTTTCTTGATGTGTATTTCATAAAACAAGATTAAAAGGCTACATTATCGAAAACCGGTCTAACCCAATTGGGCTACAATTTGCAAACAGCTTCATTTTGTATTAAAAAAATGTTTGCGAGAAAAATTCGAAAGTTCCGCCAAAATTTCACTTTTTTTTTAAATCTATGAGAATTTATGTGTACCTTGCACGGCGGCGGGTCATCCTGAATAGAACTTTCAGTTGTTGTAGAAGACGTCTCCTCCTCGGACAGCTGAATACTCCTGTGACTGCTATTCGACTCGAACTTCTTAAACGAAACGTGATTATTATTGCTACTGCCGACCGAACTCGGTTTCCTCTTGTTATCCAGCTTGCTGTTCCTGGTATTGCTCAACAAGCCCGTTGTGTCGACCTGCACCTCGTGATCCACCAGTTTCGTCTCCTCCTTGACCATCTGACTCGACTTGCCCTTCCTGTTCGTCACAGGACTCGACTTCATGTACGTGTTCACAGTATACTTCTTCTCCTGCGTCCCCTGAACGTCCGGGAACACGGTCTCCGACAAACAGTTGTCCGTCTGTACTTCTTGCGCGTTATTCTGCTTCTTGTTGTTCCTCTTCTTAGCTCCGAGCGCGATACTGTTCATGGACATGACATTATTACTGTTATCCAAGGACAGCTCGTCACAGCGTTTGAACGACAACAAGTCCTTCGTCTCGGTGTCCAGCTTGAATCTACGTTCTTCGTCAGCGGACCAGTCCGGGATCTTCAGCCCCTTCTGCGTGTTTTCCTTTTCTTTATACTTCTTCACGTTCATCAGTCCCCAGTCCGGATAAGTATCCTCTTTCTTCGCTGCCTTCTGTTTCTCCTCGTTCATGAGCTTCTCCTTTAGAGGCGCGTCCTGCATCGAGTGCACCGGCATATTCGATAGCAATCTCAAGTCGAAGGGAGGCTGCCTCGGAGTCTCTCTGGTGAGATTCAGAGGTCCTCTGAGCACTCTGTCAGCTTCAAGGAACGAAATAGAGAGGATACAGATCAACAAGATCGACGACAGACACATAGCTGCCCACTGAAGCCCACATTCCCACGAAGGTCTCGTCAAAGCTGCGCTACAATCCTCTAAAGATTGTGGAGGCAGCGTCGCCAACAAATTTAGCGTCACCATGCCATTCTCTATGTCGCTGTCCGACCCTAAGCTCGTTGCTATCACAAGCTTTCTCTCGATCCGCGACAATGTGAAGTCTGGAGTGAAAGCTATTTCAATCTTCTTGGTCGCGTTGGGGGCCAGACTGAACGGCATACAATTCAGGACTCGGAACCCGTAGCCCTCGCAGCGGAGACCGTTGATGAAGAAGTCGTACACTTCTATAGGTAATTCTCCAGTATTCCTGGCCATGAAGGACCTCTTCACTGTTATGTTCGGCGCGGGATTCCTTTTAAATTGCTCTCCTATAATCGAAAAATAAATAAAATATTACTATGTGTTAGTCTGATTCGAGCTGGACTAATTTTTTAATATTTTTGATATGTAGAATGATATACAGAGTGTGTCCGCTAATGCTATGTACACGCTGAAGCAACATCAAGCAACTTTTCGTCGCATCTTGTTACCTTCTACTTTTTGTACCGAATAAAAGGCGACAAAAAGTGGTTCGATGTTGCTTCAGTATGGACATAGCTTAAGATTAGACACCAAATGGTGGCCAGTCTTAGTGGATAGATGTTGTAGACTCTGTGTGTTGCTTCAACAGTAGCGTCAAGGTAAAGAAACGTACATACGTTCGCAATCTTTTAGGTGTTTGTCGGCGAGTTCGAAAAGTAAAGGTGTAGTGGAACCTGGCTTTCGATTTCCGAATCTGAATTGTGCATTCGCCCCTTGCCCCATCACACGAAGTACCTCCAAAATCGTCATGTTGTTTCTAGAAGAAATATGTTTTTGAACGGTATTCGCGGCGATTGGCTAAACTAATTTGCCTGCTCGTTTGCCATCGACAGTGATTGTATCTATTATATGTATTACTTGACTGAAAAATATACCTAATGTATAAAAGGCCAGACGACATAGTGGGAGAGACCGGAGTGTATGACACTCGTATCGTCCTCGACTCTGAACGTTTTAAATACACAGAAATCGTCTGTGACGCTACCGAAACGTCCCACTGTTTTTCAAATTGTTCTCTATCCTCTACACTCTCCTCTAATTTAAACTCTTCTGCCACTGTAGACCCGCATTCTACGCACGCGAATTTAAACCTACAAACAGACAACGCATTAGACATCTTGCGAATTAAAATGCGATTCAAAGTTCGGCAAAACTTCCGAAAAACGGTTAAACCTGATTCAGCTGCAACAAATAGTTTAATTTTGCGTTCAAAAAATGTTTGCGAGAAAGATTTTTGACGATTCGGAAGAAAATTGTTTACCTTTTTGATGTCGTTTCCTACCTTACCAATACAGAGCAATAAAAATGGGCGAACCTTATAAAACAAATAACCACCGTGCTTGGGAATTAAATATGAAACGTTCTTCACATGACAGAAATTACAATAACCGAAGTTGTAGACTTCAATTAGATTTCCAAGCATGCGATGCAACGTCGATAAGGTAGGGACCGACATTACAGTAACATTTTCGATTCTAACTCGAACAAGCAACAATCATTTTCACGAACGCCCTATGCAAAAATGCAATCGAATTGAAATCTAAAAGTTTTCAAAATTACAGGGAGTGATACTAATATGATAAACCAATTTTTGCAAAATTTCGAATCGTCAAAAATCAGGATAGTAAGAACTCTCTTTTTGTTTTTGTTTATAAATGAAAACCACATACTTGGCTGGCAACGAATGATAGAGCCTCGTCCCTTGCGGGTAATTCCAATCCATTACCAGCTGTATGAACAAAGGACTGGTACCCGGATTGTACAGTTTAATTGATCTGTAAGACGTATTCCCAACCTGCGTTAACGGAAACACCACGACGACTTTATTCTTATTGTTACCGATACCAGTCAATAGACTGGGCCAATACGGTTTAATGTTCAAGAAAAATTTGTGCCCGCGAACTTCGGTAGTGTCTAGACGCATCGTTATGTTCTCCCACGAACGGCCGCCCGTCGAGTTCAGGAAACGCGTGTATTTCGTGTTCAACAGATTCAAATCGGAATCCCTTGTGTGCGATGGGAGGTCCAATGTGTTTAGCCACTGTTTGCCAGCTGCAATACAATGTTGCGTTATCAAATTGTTGATATTATCATACAAGCCACTAGCCGCTCTTAATTATTAAACTGCGGATTCTATGCATTTAGCAGAGAAATTAGTTGATGAAATACGAACGGTGAATACACCAAACAAATTTAAGAATTATGTTATTTTCATTGTAGAAAAAAACAATTTGCTTTCACTTACAATCAACACGGAAAATTTCTAATTTTCATAAAGATCCGCAGTCTATTAATTATTTACTTTAGGGAATGCAATGACTTTCCAACTAGGCTCTGCAAATACTGTTGCTCATTATTCCTTGAAAGTTTATTAATTATTCAAAATATCTTTTATATTTGCTTAAAACATCAATATAACGGCATTGCTGAATTTAACTGAAGAATGTTGTGTTTGGTCTGAGTAAGGAAAATATACTCAGTTTTTAATTAAGAACTTGTTAAGGAATAACGAACGACGGCTGAAACTTCTTGAAGGTCCTCAGCAGAGTATCCTTAACAGCATATGCCAAGGTCAAGTTCACCTGCCTTCCCTAACGTAAATAATTGGCAAGCATTGAATATATTTGAATATAACGTTCACCATTAGTTTCCAACGACAGACCCAGATAACAATGATGTTTACAGGTCATCGACTGTTCGATTCTCACTGAACCAACATAACTCTCGCCTTTTGTTATAACCGGCATCGACGCCTCTTCCAAAGGAATATACTTTATTCTATGATCTTTGTAAACAGGTGCGATTCGAGTCACCTGCATGGGTCTCACGAACGTTGAATACACTTTCACTTGTTGTACACAAATCGACCCCTGCAAGGAAATTCAATTTCACAAGATATTCAACTTTCTTATCGTATAAGGATATTGCGATGACTCACTGGAAAACAGTCGGTAAAAATAAGTTTCTTTAAGGAGAGCCTCCCGTATGCCACCCGCATGTATACTGGTAAAATGAATTTTTCGTAGGTGGTCCGAACAAAAACGTCGCCCACTATGGTATCCTCCTCGACCATGGGGGTCTTTACTTTAATCTTAAAGATGGCTAAGTAACCAGGCTTTATGTATTGCTGAAATTATAGGAAATGTTTTTCAATTAATATTTTCTCAAGATCTAAAAATTGTGATTAATACTTTGCTTTATAATATACAGACAGACTAATACATTCTCTTCTTCTTCTATGAAGTTGTAACCAAGAGAAAAGTTGTAACTGTTGTAAATATAAATCGTCAAATTGTTTGACCGAGTCCGCATTTCCGATTTTGAAATTGTAGAACAAGGGATTAAATTATAAAGAAATTCCCTTACATTGCCAGTGTGACTGCACACAGTTATATTGCGAAGCTCCTTGTCCAGAAAATCAGCTGGCCCCCTGTGGCATCCCATAAGCTCCAGCACTGCTCCGGGCATGTTTACACCCCACACGTGCAGATCGATATTAATTGGATTCTGATTTTCCAGAGCAAAGATAGCTTCGCTCTCGGTCCCACTGCTAACTGTGCCAAAATTCATCGTGCCTTCGTCAGTATCCCTCTCTTCGGGCACGATTTTCCTTACTTTGCCATCGTAACTGAGCAGTGGGACCTCCGTTACGGAAACGTTCGAATGAATCAAAATTGACGACTCCATCTTCACGTTGTCTGTCTTCCTATCTTTGGCAAGTTGCAATGAAAAAATATTCACCTTCTGCTCGGGCTTTAGCACCCTTGGGATAAAATTTTTTATCTGAAAAATTTACAAGATTATTTGCGTGAGAGTATCTTTATTTGTTACCTGAAACTGTTTGAGAGTTTTTTAAAGTATGTTTACCGTGAACAGCGACTTCACGTGTGTCGACATTGTGACGTTCGTAATGGCTAACGGCAATTTGAATTTGTTAACGACGCTAAAATTCCGCGCCTGATTTGACTGAAGGGAGCAGTAATGCGTGGTTGATGCGTTTACTTCTAAACCACCCTGTAGAACTTGTGCTATCCATGGTATCGTTAGTTTCTGATTGGTGCCGCCGGGACCCATCGCTTTGATCACTAGTTTCCCTTTAAAATGTTGTAACTCTAAACCTGTCTTCCCTGGAAAACAAACATAAACCCATAAATATAGTTGCATTCTACATGCCCAGCTCAAATATAGGCACGCGATTTTATTAACGCTATGTTTACGAGGCGCGTTCTAATATTTTTAATTACGATTGTTGAAATTTTAAAGACGTATCCATGAGGAATTATTCAACATATTCGTTTGAGTATATATTATAAAAATGGCTAAATATTTGAATAGGCAAATGCAGAAAAATGTCTCGGACGAATGTTATATGGTTTCAAGGACAAGGCACAATGTGATAATTATTTGACCTTGTGATGATCTGAAGAACCTTTATGACTTTCGAAAAGCCAATGTAACCTGCACAGTACTCCCCAAGATCTCGCAAAGTTAAATGATTATTGTATACAGGGTGGCTGTAATTTACAGTGCAAATAGGGTCAGGTAAATTCTATGACTCAAAGTAAAACCTGGAATAATTTTGTCATTTTTAATTTCCCTCTTCCCTGATCCATGATTTGGACAACAATTTACAGGCCACCCTGTATAATATTAGGCCACATACAGTCATAAACTAGTGCACCAATCGCAATCGGTATGTCCGTGTCTCCTGGAATTATCGCTTGCTCAAAGTGAAGTTTCAACGCTTTGGACACCGGCGTGCTAATTATATTCTGCGACAGAAATAGTACGTTCGTTTGAAACAGTAATAGAACAGATAAATAATGCTGAAAAGCGACGAGACGCTCACCATAATTTTAATCGGTTTCTTTGCCGAATTCTTCAAAGCTATGGGGTATTGTATGGGGGGCTGTAACGAGCCACCCATACCTAAATTGATTACACCGGAACTTCCACCCCAATGAAGGCCAGACCCACTTTTCACTTCGACTTCGACTGTCACGACAAGCAGCTCCGAAGTATTGTTTACTTTAAGCCTATAACGTAAACATGATATCATAACCAAAACTACAGTTCTTTGTATTTCGAGACGCTGAAAATTCTTCTCAAACTTTAGCCATTGTTGGAAAAAGGAAAAATTACTTCAAACGTCCTCGAGAATCGCCCCTTTCAAGGAAGTAAAACATTTTTGGGACAACCTGTACAAAGTAATATAAACCTATGTACCTAATATACGTGGTATGGTTTTTCTCTGCGTAAGCATTAAAATGTAGTCTTATAATAGGCTTTGTTTGATATGGTGGGATTTCCCATAGTTCACGCGAACCCTCTGCCTCTCCTGATGGCAATTCTAGCTGAAATTCTCCACCACTACTATATACTTCTAGAACCTTTAATAAAACACAATTTAAAAATGGACACACAAGAGAATATAAATTAAAATGATTATATTTGAATACGTACTTGTAAAGCTTCTGCATGTGGATTGTGCATATATATAAGTGGAGTAAATGTTGCATTTAAAGGTAATTTAACACCCACTACAGGTCTGAGTCGATAAGGACTACTGACACTTATTCCTTTTACCTGAAACAGTGAATTGTATTGTTAGCGAGAGAGAAAATAATTGAAGCTGTGCCATTAAAGATATCTTCAATGGGTTACTTGGTATTTTATAGTTCCATCTGTAGTATGTATAAAGAGATGCGTATCAATATCACCTTCTTCTCGACCGAGAAAAACAACATTGAATGTTGTGTTCCCGAGCGATGGTATTACCTACGCAAATCAAATTATAATAATTACCATCTTGTCAAATTTTATTTTTAAATGAAATATTTCTGTTCGCTAGTCGCAGTAAACACCACTCACTATAAAATTTCATTTTTTTTACTACTGTATGGTTTCAAGCCTTTGTTCAGATTTACTCGAAAAAATTTGTTTTCTACTCGTTAATCAAACCATAATTAATAGACTGCAGGTTTTCATGCAAAATAAAAATTGTCTGCATTAATTTCAAGCTACAGGAGCCACGTAAACATTTATTTCTTTTCTTAATAATTGTGATAAACTACATATAATTAAATGTTTTTACCGTTTTGCATTTGATTAATTCATTTTCGTCAGAAATCGATAAAATCCACAGTCTAATAATTAATATACAAACATTCGTAATACCATTCGCATCTCGAGGACCATTTATCACATACTTGTATAGTCGTATATCGCTTGGGACTTACTTTACTTCGAAAGAACGATGAATGAAAATGTCGTGTATTTCCAGATATTGATAAAAGATGGATCGTTTTGTTATGATCTTTATTAAACAAGATCACAGTTTCTTGGTGGGGTATACCAAGTTGTCTAAGAAAAAAAAAATATCCATTGTATACAGTTCTATGTATAATAGTACAATCAACATGAACATAGCAACTCGCTCACCTTTCTTTGAAGTCCAGAACATGTGGTTGGAAATAAACATGGGACAGTGCATCTTGCGTTTTGTCTTCATTGGCCGGGGTGTCCCTTAAAAGACAGTTCGAGTATTTGAATAAACGCACCAGAGATCGTTCCATGTACTTCTAATAGTGGAAATTGAAAATAGGAAAGGTACAAGAAAAATTAGTTCGAAACGACCACAGTTAGTAAAGCAGTGTTTAGAATTTCAAAGCATTGTTCAGATGTGGCACTATGATGAGATGATTAAATGTTTAAAACATTAATGTACATAATAAAGCTATTAATGCCTGTATTATTAAGTAAAATAAAAATTATTCTAGAGCTAGTATTTCTTTCTTAGAAGACTCATCTTATCACAAGTAATCAAATCATCAATGCGAGACTACAATACTGTGTGCAAATGTTTCGAGAGTAAGGAAGAAAATTTTTAATGAAAACCTTTCCTACTTCCACTCACCATTATTTTAATGAGTATTATGCTTACCCAGCCCCGTGCACTGTATTGGTAAATTCCTAGAAAATAAATCCATCAATAAAATCATTATTAAAAAATAGTATTTAGACCTGAGACAAATTAGTATAACTGACCTTATGCACAGACATAGGTATGTTGTCCAAAAGGTATTGAACATCATTGTCATCTTGTACGAATGCTGAAAAGGATAGAACCATTAATTAGTAACCATTTTACGAGATTGTCTTGCGTTTGGACATGAAGCTTAATTGATAGTGTGAGAACTACAAAAACGGTTCAAAACACACTGCGATCATCCTGCTTGGCATTATTCGACATGTTTTTTGAAATTAACCTTGGTTTTAAAACAGTTAATATAAATTTATTGGTATTGCGAACTTTGGGTTGTGTTGCGACTTTATATTGAACGCTTCATTGTAACGGTATTAATATTAGGTCGGTGCAAAGATAACCAAAGTTCTTGAATGAAACAAGTTATATACGCAAACGAATATAAAAGATTTGGTTCGAGTTTGTTACGAACACATAAAATGTGACAACTTCCTGATGTTAAAACATAGATATAATACTTCGTCGTTGATATTTAATGATTAGTGAAAATCTAAGAATATCGTTGTTCTTCTAAGAAATTCTGAATGACAAAGAAGTTGTAATTATTGTAGATTTAAAGGAAAATATAGAGCAGTGTTGTGTTACACGATGTTGTCACAGAATCTGCAGATTTGTGTCAGCACAGCTAAGATGAACATGCATAGAACTGTTCCATTTGAAATGAACAGAACGAAGAAATGAAAATGAAGCTTTTGCAAGCAAGCAGAAATGTTTTTGTGCACGAATGACATAGAAAATAGTTGTCACTGTACACAAAAACATCAATATTTTTTTCGGACTCGCAATCACCCGATTCCCACGGAAAAATGACAAATCCTCGACCTTTGGAAAACGCGTACGAAACGTCGAAATGGAAAAGTTCCGATGCAGGTTGAAAACATTAAACTTTGTGTAAACTAACAATGCACTGGTATCGTTTCGGTTGTGTATCGTCTCAGTGTAAACGCGAAACGTTTAAATAGCGTAAATACGCGCTTACCATTATTGTGTCCGTGTAAGGACGGTCGAATTTGTGACGTCAACTCGAGAAACGTTAACAAAAGGAGGCAATAAAGTGCTTTTAACTCGGTCATAATAATCGCGTTTCACTGTGTTGTTTGCTGTTTTGTCTTTAGCAGAAATGAAAATCCGCTTTCGGCCATACTTTCGCCACTATCGAATTCTGGAGTATCGATTCTACTTCCGTCCGATTTGAAACCTCTTCAACAACGGATTTTCTTGCGCGAGCGACCGAAACGAGACAGATTATGTCCGCTTCTCGCATCTTTTATTATTGTATCGATACACGACTGATATCTTGATGCTTATCCATTAATCCGTCGGGCCTCTCGTTCGCAATTAGGTTCACCTGTCGAATCGTTGTTCGTTCCGTGGACAACTTTCGACGTTCGATGAGTCTATTTTCGACGAGAATTTTTGCGTTCGATCGAACGTTTTTGAACAGCTCGAATGACGACTGAGATTGATTTTCATTACAAAGTATCCGTTGGTGATTTGATCTTTTCTATATATAAATTATAGCGCATTTTGTAATGTGTTATGTGTGTATCGATCATACGGATATCGATTTTATTGTCAATTACACGGGTTTGAGACAAACTTTATTCTTCATTCTGTGTATTTCATTACATTACAGTTAATAGTTTTAATGTATAAATAATTATCACATATCTATTATTAATTTATTATACTTATGTTTAACATGGCTTGTCCAATCCTGTCGCGTTACTACGGAGAATTTTTATACCTTGTTATTTTTGTTTATTTCGTTGTCTACCTCAGTTTTATAGTTCTTGGTTTAACTGTCCAATTGGAGGGTGGTAACGGGCTCGGCGAACATTCCGCGCGAAATTTGAAATCTGTATTGAAAAGATCGATAATTGTGTATTATTTACAAAAGCAAAAATTATGATTCTTGATTATGGTAATGAAAGATTACAAAATAAGAAAATTTTATACATTTTTGTATTTTTCTGTAGAATTCATGGATCTCCAAGTAATTAGCGCCATCTACTCATGTAGTACACGAGGTTATCATAACCTCAAATATAAACAATTGTAACATGCAGCATAAGAAAGAGTTAAATAATTTACTTTTTATACAGTTTTATCTATCATTATATGCAGTATATTCCGTGTTAGACTGGACTGGAATATATTAATTACATTAAATAATTATACATTTTACTGTGTTATTGTGATAGTTCACGTTCAACATGCGGAATACAAATTATAGTAAGCATTTTTCGTCATGTTTATAGCAATTTTTATATTATAAATAAAATGGTTATTTACAATTTTTTAATCCGTGTTTATTTCTAATTCTGTAGAGAATAAAGGAGACAAAAAGAAGCTTTCTTGGATCTATAGAAAGAAAATAAAGGCACAGAAATATCAAAGAGCAGCACAGAACTCGAATAACAATGCAAATGACAATGAAAATGACAATAAAAAGCCAAGGATTATTATTCGTAATCTTTCGTTTAAGGTGAGTAGATTCTATAACTACATAATGTAAAACTCGAAATGTTAAAATTGAAATTTATTTATATTCTATGTATAGGCGACACCGGAGGATATCAAAAGGTTGTACGAACCATTTGGTCAGATAGAGGACATCAATTTTCCGAAACGTGCCGATGGTTCACCTGTAGGATGTTGCTTTGTCCAGTTTAAACAATTAGGAGATGCATCAAAGGCAATATTTAATACAAATAAAAAGGAATTCCTGGGTAAAACATTGTTCTGATGCTCTTGTGTACAATATTATTTATTAATTGCATTAAGCTAAACAACTATTATTTCAGGCAGAGTAATAAACAGTAGTTGGGCTATATCAAAGTCGAGATACTGTGAGAAGCTGAAAAAGGAAACAGAAAATGCAGATGCTGCAGATAAAGATGAAGAAGACAAGGAAGATGAGGAAGATGAGGGAGATGAAGAAGACAATGGAGATGTGCAAGAAGAAAAACAGAAGAAGAGAGAACTATCGCCTATGAGAGAACCAATGCAAATAAAGACAGAGAAAGAGGAACCAGTGAAAAAAGAGCATAGAAAGTTGTTAAAGGAAAAGAATAAGAAGAAGAGAGCAAGGGTCGTAATAAGAAATTTATCGTTTGAGGTAAGCGGAGACTTTCAAGTAATGATCTCTCCTTAAATTTGTTTGAAGCAATGTTTATTTGTTTTAGGCAACCGAGGAAGATTTAAGACAGCATTTTTCCCAATACGGAACAATAGAAGACGTAAACATCTTAAAACGAGGCGACGGGAAAAACGTTGGCTGCGCATTTCTGCAATTTGACCTTGTGCAAAGTGCAGCGAAAGCTATACATTATGCAAATTTGCAACCACTTCTCAACAGACCCATTGTTGTCGACTGGGCGGTACCCAAGAATAAGTTTGGTACAAATGACACTGATAACGCCGACGAGACTGAAGTAAAAGTGAAGGTCGAGGAAGATGACGAAGTAAAAGTGAAGGTTGAGAAAGAGAGTGATACTGAAGATGGACCTGCTGCAGACACTGTAGTGAAATCGAATTCGAATGAAGAGTTAGGTAGGTAAGTAAACGTATTTATTAACATTAAATCTAATTAATATTGCTCTTAAGATAGGGATTAATAAATGCTCTTTTTAGCAGCAATAGGGAAAAGGAAGATGAATCTGATAAGGAAGATGAAGAGGTAAATATTGAATTGGGGAGGGAGGATAAAACCAATGACGAGGAATTATATGAAGATGACAAACATGTGGAAGAAGAAGAAGAAAAGGATATAAAGGAACAAAAACGTCCTCGTTACGAGTCTCACGATGTTTCCGAAGGAAAGACGATTTTCTTTAAAAATGTGCCGTTTTCCGTGAAAAATGAGCAACTGAAAAAATTCGTGGAGCAATTTGGACCTGTTTTCTATGCTCTCGTGTGCATAGACCCGCTTACAGAGTACTCAAAGGGCACGGCATTCGTTAAATTTAGGGTACATATTCACTTCTTACTCGATCTGTAAATTGTGGTGGAAATCGGTGGTCTGGGAAAAGAAAAATTGAAAACGGCTAAATTGTTTCAGCCTTTGTTTTGAGTTAGAATTTCCCTGGTTCTGTTTGCACCGTAAATTACGGTTCACCCTGTATACAATGATTATTTGACTTTGCGATGACCTTGGGGAGTCTTGTGAATATCACATTGTCTTTACCAAGGTCACTACCCAAAATTTTAGCTATTTTTTAAAATAATATATACCCGAGGAAATAAATTTATTGAATAATTCCTTGAGGATGCATCTTTACAATGTCAATAATCGTGAATTAAAAATGTTAGAACAGGTGAAAAATGTATTACTGTATTATTTTATAGAATGTTGAGGATGCTGAGAAATGTTTGGCCGCAGGAAAGGAATTGGAAATAGATGATCAGATAATGGAGGCGCAATTGGCAATAGACAGAAACGAGATCGAAAATAAAGCAAACTCGAAGCAAATGAAACAGAAAGACACCAGGAATTTGTACCTCGTGAAAGAAGGCGGTAAGGCTTTTTTAAATTTTCAATGAATATAAAGTCATTGTTTTTTAAAGGCACTTGTAATTATTTGAATTTATTGTTTAGTTATAATGGCCGGGAGTGCAGCGGCCAGTGGAGTCTCGGCAGCAGACATGGCGAAACGATTGCAAATTGAACAGTGGAAGTCACAGATATTGCGCAATTTGAATATGTTCGTATCTAGAGTTAGGCTTGTTATTCACAATCTACCACCGTCGCTAGATGATGCAAAGTTTCGCAAAGTCGTTGAACGTCATGGACCCCCAGGAGCCATCATTCGAGAGGTGCCTTTAAATTCAATTCAACCATTCCAAATGCTTATTATTGATAATAGAAAACACTAACTGTAAAAACTCACTATAGAAACTGTAAAAAGAAAATTTTCGGGATGGAGAAAATAATAGGATAGTCCCATTGATTAAGTATGTAAAATGATGGAAAGGGATTAATTCACAAAGTAGGAATTCAAGATCAAGTCTAGAGCTTGGCGGTTACGCGATATTTTATTTTTATTGTCAATAAGCGAGATTTTTAACATTAAGCTCAAGTTAAGTATCATGGAACAGAAATTATTGAAGTAATTTTGTTCAAGGCACGTGTCATGCGAGATCTCAGGAACGTTGACGCGAAGGGAGTAGGAAAATCAAAAGAATACGGATTCGTTTCGTATACGAAACACGAAGATGCACTTCAAGCACTGAGAAATATAAACAATAATCCTAACGTGTTTAATCCCAACAGAGTATGTACCTTGACAATTATATTTTTACTATTTACTTTGTTTGAAATTTAAATTATAAAGCTTTGATTATTTTTGTAGCGGCCAATAGTGTCCTTCTCGATAGAAAATCGAGTTATGGTAAACGCCAAACAGAAACGAATTCAAAAGAGTCGTGAGAACAATCCTACCTGGCCAGGAAACAAAGCAAAAAGGAAAGGAGAAGCGACAAACGAAGAAACCCCAATAAAAAAATCGAAATTCGGTGAATCAAGTAAAACTGAGGATAATGGACCAAGTAAAATACCATTTGTAGGAATGGTTGCCAAGCAAGGTGAAAATAAATTAAGGTCAAAGTTCAAATTGAGGAACCAAGCCGCGGTGCACCATCAGACAGTGAAGAAAGAGAAAAAGATGAAGAAGTTTTCTCAGAAGCTGAAGGAGAAGAGGAAAAATAGGAATGAAAATAAAAAAGAAGTAAAAGTTAGTGTTCCATCCAATCACCAACCAGTATTCCATGCTTTAAAATCAGACCGTGGATGTTATGCATTTATACAAAAATTGAGGAACATGGAAAATATAAAAAAAAATGTTGGAAGAATTGAAGTTATTACGGGACGAGATACATTTTTATTTTATTTTCGTTGCTTGCAATGGATGTTGTGAATTTTTATTTTGCATAAAGATCCG
The DNA here is from genome assembly GCF_050948215.1 of Halictus rubicundus. Classification (NCBI taxonomy): domain Eukaryota; kingdom Metazoa; phylum Arthropoda; class Insecta; order Hymenoptera; family Halictidae; genus Halictus; species Halictus rubicundus. Next base: position 13,083,552 of record NC_135155.1, on the reverse strand, counting down.
CAGTCTGTAATGTTTTCATTCCGATTCGTTTACTAATATTTTAATTCTTTATCTTTTTTTGCAGCCGAAACAGAGGACGAAGTTGAAAGCTGAAGACGTAAACTTAGATAGACTTGTAAATAGTTATAAGAATAAATTAAAATCGATAGAGTTAAAAAAATCCAAATGGTACGAATCATGAAGTTCGTACATTCAAGATCGTGGAAAATTTCATAATTTTCTTTCATATTGTAAAAACAATACCGCAAAATGGAAGATGTAATTGGAAATATATACCAGCAACGTACACTTCAATTTTATTAATCCTGAAATGTATAAAACGAGTACAATTCATAGCATTCTGTAAAATATGTTTGTAATTACCGCCGATCACGTGGGTTCACCACGAATTCTCCAATCAGTGACGATTAGAACTGCAACCAATAGAAAATGGTTTAATCAAATTTAAACTTAAATGAAGAATAAAGTTAGATTAAAACTAATCGCGTTCTGTGAAGCGTTATATTTACCGCCAATAACGTAGTGTGTCAAGAACCAGCCAATCACAAACGTTTAAAAATCTCATGACCAATAGAAACCTGTTTGCGAATTAATAGTGGGAGAAAGGGTTAATTGAAAGATGTGAAATTCTCAAAGCCACGAAATCATCGTTTATTTGTCCCAAATAACCGTTCAGAGTAATCAAACATTATAAAAGAATCTATGACAATGGAAGAGACACAATAACGTAATAAATCGCCGGGGGCACAAGATTTGTTCCTTTTTATGTTAACGTAATGAAATTCGAGGATCGTACCCCACCCAACTGTCCTCCCACCTGACCTCCTTCTTTTCGTCATAGTACTTAACAGTTGGCGGGAATCGTCAAAGAGTAAAAGGGCACCTGATATATCTTGGATCTCGCTGTTAGTCATTCGGAAACGGTTGATCGATGCACGATGGACGTGCACCGGGAACCAGGTGTGCAATTAACACAACCCGGTAATTGACGCTAACGAATTTACGAAAACCGAAAGTGGGCCCCCATTTAAATAGAGGCGGTGACTATTGCGTTTATGCAGAGAGTGAAAACTGGGTGCAAGTGACGGGACACTAAGTGGTTGAAACTTTTTCACAAACGGAAATTCACTTTTAATTGTACCGTGGTAAGCGTTGACTAACCAATTGTTTTCTATTTTAAAAATTAAACTGTGAACCGAATTTCAACTGCACTGCAGTTGCGTGTTGACTAAAAAGTCGTATTTTATTTTGAAAAATATACTACTGTTGCGAAGAATTATATACAGGATGGTCCAAGAGTTACTGGACCAGTTTGAAATGGAATAACCCTCTTACTTTTTAAAGATTTACATTTATTCTTTTATAAATAAATCTGAAATTTAAATAGTGTAGTTCTACTGATATTGATTGAAGTTTGTAGACTGAATAAATGAGGTATAAATAAATAAATACATGTGTTTCTATTTATTTTGTGGACTGTTGATTCGTTCTTACCAACGTTGAATTTAGGTAATAACAATTAGAGTTGGCGGACCGGAAATTTGGTCAAGGTAAAGACTTGAGTGTACATACAATACTACTGCAGCTTTTAATTAGCTTGTGAATCTTCATACCTTTACGACTTATAACATTTATTAAAAAATATTTACGTACAAAATTTCTTGGGATAGCTATTAGGTTTTTTTTACATTCTAACTAACGTCAAATACGATATTTCTATAAAAATAGTAAATGGTGTATTAAGAATAATGTTAAATAGTTTATTCATACTCTTTATGACGTAAAAATAACAGTAACAAAAATAATTGATTTTAATTTTTTTATTAAATATCAAAATGAGAAATAATGTATATTTTTTACTAAATGCAAACACAATAATGTATTTTGTTAATTCCTTTTTTTTCAATACAAAAACCATGAAAAATGTATGTACCTTATTTCTTAAAATCATAGATGATTTATTGACATTTTTTATGAAATACCAAGATCATGAATAATTTATTTATTCATATTTTTTAAAAGGAATTAATTTGAAATAAATGTTTATTTCCATTCTTTCACAAGTGATAGTAAGTGTTTTTAATGCGCTTTTGTTTGTGGGTGTTCGGCGAGCCCACGCCATAATGTTCATAGTCAATCGAAAGAAAAAATCTCGTCCGCCTTCCCATAGATGTTGCAACAATTCTGGAACGCCAATAGAAATTCATTTTTTCAAACCGTGAAACGAGTTCCACGAACGACTCGAGCAGCGAGCACGAAACGGCCATGCTGTAGTTTCTCCTGAAAGGGTTGCCGTGGATTCCGCGAGGCATTTCGCCGATATCCAAGGAAACTATGTCTTTAGAATCGAATCTAGGCGAGTCTGAGACACCAGTCACGTTCCCGAGTAATTATGGAGCTGAGCAACCTTAGTCATAGCTATATTCCATTATCGCAATTTCCCTTTCATCTTTTCTATTATTCCCAAGACCATTTTTCGGACAGTCATTCCCCAAGAAATTCGTCTACTCGTCTGCTCGTCTACTTTGAAAACCGAAATTTTGAAAAATACTCGCGATGTTCAGAATCATCATAATCGGCACTTCCGGTTTGTATATTTACGCCTGGAAACCAGATTAATGTTAGTTCATTCTAAAAATGTAAAATTGCAATTTTTAGTGGAACATTAACGAACATTTTTGAATTTCAACCGCAAAACGAAGGAGAATATCGTTGAAATTTCAATAGGGTTTCAGTCATCGTTCGACTGATTTCGCATTTGTTTGCAAAATGTGAACATTTTCGTAGAGCGACTTTATTGCAAAAAGAAAAATGAATTTTCTGATATCGAAAACCACAATGAAATTTTTATATTGCAGATTTTACCTTGAAAACCAGCTTCCAACATTTCTGTAACAATGTGATCATGCGAATAATTTATACAACAATTTCGCTTCAAAATTCTTCGAGAGAAGCCTACTATATTCGATCGGAAACAATAAACATTTTTACAAGAATTGAAAAATGAATTCTATAAAAAATCTATCTTTTACAAATCATTTCTGGAATTCGGCTGCTTAAATTTTGTTCAGAATGTAGACGTCCTTGAGAGTCTACCGGACAGGCCTGTCACGTCCAAGTCTGTAGTGACTATTTTGCATATTATTGTTTAATTCATTATTCTGGAGTTTATTTTGGACCCCATATTTTTTGTGTTTCAGAGAAAAAGATGAGCATATTACATGGCAAACTCGCCAGGTCGTTGACGTGCTGTTACAGACAATGGAGAGGTATAGTTCGAGCGATCGAGACCTTGACCACGGAGATAGGGGAACAAGATTTGTCTCGATGTCGACCTTACACCGAAATTCCTGGACCGAAGCCGATTCCGTTTTTAGGCAATACATGGCGATTCATACCATACATAGGTATTCTTCATTGATTGGTGCCCTTCGATTCACTCCATGACCCATTTCTTCAAATCTGAAATGAGGCGACGGCTACGTCCACTCTCCATCTCGTGCCCCTCGTTTTTATTTTATTTAATTTTATTGTACTTCGTCGCAATATGTTCCGCATCGTTCTACTTCATCCTGCATCATTCTACATAATTCTACCTCATTTTACATCGTTCTATCTCATTTAACCCGGTCACTTCATTCCACAACATATAGAGCCTTGAAGTTATCACTATAATGTTTATCAATGAACATTAAATAAACATTTTATCGAGCAATAGCCACTATCTTAAACTGGATTGGCAACTCTCTGGATCTCTCTCTCTCTCTCTGCATTAGCTGGAAAATCCTACCATTCGATCAATTAAAATTTCACGTGAATCATTCCTAAAAAATTATGCTGGAACTTAAGAGTTTCTAATTCAATCGAGTCCATCAAGATTGGAATGTTTTCCCCGTTGCTGGAAAATGTTTTGCAATTACAGTTGAGCAATTATTTTTCCCGTGTTTGGTTCTATTCGCCTAAAATTGATGGCGGAAGAAAAGACTAACACGTGCTAATTTTACGCCAAATTTACCAATCTTTATAGTTGCAATCAGAAGCATGGTGTAGTTTACGTGAAATTAGGAGGAGTTTAAGTCATCATTTCGATGATTTTTTGTTTATTTGCAAAGCACAGATCTACGAAATTTTCCGAGTTTTATTCATGTTACGCTTATCAATTTTTATTTCGAAAACGAAGGGTCGGATCGAGATGAACTTTGTTTTATTTCATTCAGTAATGTTTGTTCTACCGTCAACATTTTTTTCCTGAAGAAATTAATTTTGTAACATTAAGAATTTCAACAAAATTCTAACATTGTATCTCCAAACGAGGTGTACCTGCTTCTTGATTTTTATATAAAAAACCGTTTGTTGGATCAAGTTGATATTGTTTTTCTTTGAATAAAGCCGGTTTAACCTACTGTCAGCAATTTCTTCCGCCGAGGAATTAATTGTGTAACGTTGGGGACAGTGAGAGAGATTTCCTACTTTGCATATTCATCGGCTAAAGTGATTTGAATGACTTCCCAGCAGACTGATTTATTTTTTAATCACTGTTCCAGGTGACTTCCAGATCCAGGCGGTGGATAAAGTTTCCAGACGTTTGTACGAGGAGTATGGCGAAATTGTAAAAATGGAGGGCCTCCTAGGTAGGCCAGACATGGTTTTCATTTACGACGCGAACGAAATCGAACGTATCTTCAGACAGGAGGAGAGAATGCCTTACAGGCCATCGATGCCGTCTCTCAACTATTACAAACACGTGCTGCGAAAGGATTTCTTCCGTGACAACGCTGGCGTAATCGCTGTGTAAGATTTTAACCCTTGCACTATCAATCAATTTTAAATTGCCGTAGAAAACGGTGCTTTTACCAAACTAGTTCAATAATCACAGTCTCATTTATCCGAATGATTTTTACATGAAAATATTCTGTAGACTCTTTCAATTATAACAGTATATTTGTTTGTACCATTATAAACATTTAGACATGTTTAAATAATGTTCCAACGGCGTAGATCATTGACAACTTACCGCTTTTCTCGTATACTTGCCAACTTACTTTACAAATTTGGGGTCCAAGGAAAAAATTGACTAGAATTTAGCAAATGCTAACATGAAAAGCATAATGTCAGCGTACATTTAATTTCTCCATAAACGTCTACGTTACACAGTTTGATGCACAAGTTTCGAGTTGTTTGCATGTCTCTAAATCGTCCACCTGAAAGTCTTGAAGTCACAGTCCCGTTGATTTATACTACAGTCATTGGGTATAGATTACTACAGGCCTCTTCGATGCACCTGGTGCACGATCTTTTGTCAGTCGTACTTTCAGTATCGACTCGAACAGGTGAATGGCAGCCGCCGTTTGGGCCATAAACGGTCCGTCGAAGTCGAAAGTGGCAGGTACCTTCCGAGTACCTAGCCAATTACGCTGCAATTATCTCTACCGGTTCCATTGGCCGCAAAAAACATTACTTTTTGGAGTATTCTCGAGACCTGAAAACAAAACCTTTACTTTCGCCATTCGATCCTTATTCTTTTTCAGAAATGGAAAGCGTTGAAAGATTCACCCGAGAGATTAATAAATCATTGAAATAATACCTATAAGAGATTGTTGAATCACTACTGCAATTGCTTAAAAAATTATTAAATAATTCCAACCGGAGGCTATACGATAGAATAGTGCATGTATCATTCATTATAAGCAAGTTTCAGATTAGTGTAACTTTATTTTCTCCATTAACTAGTATCTAGCGTCAAATATTTCTTCTGTACAGGAAATAACTTATTACACTCGTTGACAATTATTTGCTCATAAATTCGGAGAGATATAATTAAAGTGCCGAACGAGTTTCGCGTGGCAGAAATGGGTGTTATTAATAGCACGTGCATAGTTCGTGAACAATAACTCGCGCTGCACTGCAATCTAGTTAATTACGGAATTATAGGAAATGCATAAATGATGTGGATTAGTTTTACTTTAACAGTTACTTGTCGTAGACCCGTTAATCAATGATTTCTCATGTTCTGGAGTCTAGTCAATGAGAATGCTATTACTAACGTTACGACAACCGAAGGCAATTTGATATCGTCGGTTACTTAATAACACTGACAGGTGCGTTGCAGCACTTCCGGGCCAGGTAGGTCAGTCGTAAAACAATTCAAATGATGTCGCCGTTGCAATCACAAAAATGGCATTTCCGGAAGGATGTCAATTGCCTTTTCAATTTCGATAGGTCTGTGAGAGTCAAAGACAATGAACGTATGAAGTAATATTCTAAAAAAGAGAGTCGCTTTATTTGTTTTTTCAAGCAAAATGCATTGGCAGCAGCAACTGAAATATTCTTTTTTTAATTTGATAGAAGAGAAGATTCAATATTTCAAAATTCAAGGTTTCAAGGGTTCAAATATTCAAAGGTCCAAAGGTTCAAAGATTCAAATGTTCAAAGGTAAAAAATTTAAAGGTTCAAGGTCCCCACGGTTCGAAGGTTCAAACTTCAAGGTTTCAATGACTCAAAGATTCAACTGTTGAAAGGTTCAAAGGTTCAAGTGTTCAAGGACAAGATATAACACAATTCGATAAATATCGATTTGATTCACCCTAGTCTGTATGAGTTACTGTACTCTCAGCAAATATTTGTATATTTTATTTGAAAGATGATTTTCTCCAGCACTGATAAACTGATGCCTACTTCAGTCCAGTAGAATAATATGTTTGCGATCGGACACGCGTGCAGACGTTTGCTGATTCCATTAGCTCTTGGATAATAGCGAAATATTGACTTTGCGATTCGCATGGTGGCCACGCGCGTAACCCTTTCGCTTGGCAAACTCGTCGAATCGCAAATATTTGCGACCGTTGTTGAACAGGCCGGACAACTCTGTCATCACCAGGAGACGCTACAACGATCCCGTTGTACTTTCATTTTTAGACACGCTTCGGCTGTGCTCGCTTTCTTTCTAATCTCACGTTGCCATTTGTGCTGGAATTGACAGAAACCATTTCCTATATTTGCATATGCCTATTTTGCTTACACGAAGCATGCGAGGCTCAATTGCGATGTAATACATCGACAGAGGAAGTGTGTGCAATTCATTTTTACAGACTACGTTGATAGATACTAGACTGCTGATTTGATGCATTTATGGTGAAAATGCATAATGCATAAAACGTAAAAATAAAATACTAAAGATATGTATTGTCTCCCAGGCAACTTGTTGCGATTATTGATAAATAATAAGAAATAAAATTCCTGTCAAATAAAAAAAAAAGTAAACAAATAGGTAAATAAATGAATAAATCAAATACGAATTTCACTGAACAAATCAAAAGAAACGAAATAGAGAGAAAAATAGAAAGAAATAAAACTAATTAGTAAATAAAATTGGAATTCAATCAAACAAAATAACAGAAGAATGAAAAAGTAAAATAAATAAATAGAGCGCATAAGTTCCTGCGGCCAATTGGCATAATCAACGCACCGTGTAAAGAGAAATCAGGATCTAGTTATAAAATCGAAACACGAGACCCCTGCATGATCGTATGTCTTCGCTAAGGGCGTATATGTATGTATATCGTGAAAAGGGGGTCGTTGGCATGATGCACAATATTGCAGCTCTAGTTGTCATGCAGGAAGCGATAGCCTAACAGGTGACGCAACCTTTCCTTTCATGCGAATCGCGCAACCCGCGTGTGTAACGTATCGGTCACCCCCGTTTTGGCAAAACTCGTTTCATTTCGTCTAATCATCCGTTGTTTTTCTTCTGGGAGACTGTCGAAACTACTATAATTGATAATTGCCTTACAGGGAGCTAAAATTCCAGGTTAATTGAAATTTCAAGTTACTGAACTAAGGAATAATAAAAATTGTGGAGTATTGGCAAATAAGATCAGGAATAAATAAAAATTAAATAAGTAAATGTGAAACTTGAAATTTTAATTAACCTGGAGTTTTATTTTTAATTCTTTACTATTATTTACTTTTTTATTTCAAGATTTTTGCGATTTTATTTCTATTTTTTATTTTCACTGTTTTCGTCATCGATCATTTGATATTCTTTTATTCCTAAATTGATTGCTAAAGATTCAAAAATTCTCTGAGCAACTATAATACAATAAATGCTATAATTAATATTCCATTTTCTGCAAGAGTCTCTGGAATTAGAAAAATCAGATAGAATCTTATGTCCTGAATACTAGCCAATCATTATGCCGTGAATACTAGTCAAAATATGTATGTAATTGAATTATTTAGGCAAATTTCTGCTAAAGTGATTTATCAGAACATTGCTATTTATAGTCGGTTGAATAGCAGTACTGTTTTCATTAATTGAAATTCCGGACAGGTTCCGTTCCTGATCGAGATAGTACGAATTTATTCTTCGATACATGATTCTCATATACTGTTCATGTTTTATTCATATTTATCCTCTGGTTAGCAAAAATTCTACTCCCTCTCTGACGCGATGATTTACGTACATTAGGTTTAGAAAGCTTATTACTATCGTTTCTTATATTCATAGTTCAAGGCCCACTGTTTGTATGAACGATTCGCCTGTTTGGCTAAAATGTCGAGATAATTCGTTGTTTCTATTTCTGCCTCGCCTTTCACTGAACCGCATCATGTCCTTATTGACTTTAGTAACAATTCTTATATTCCATTCAATTGAAATATGCACGCGATATTTTTCGATCCACTTGAAATTGCGATCGAACTATCAACTTTAAAAATTTGTTCTGCTTCAACCATAAAAGTTGGAAGATCGTTTCTCGCATCAAATAATTCTGTAAACTCTCCCAATTACAACCGTATATCTTATAACAACATTACGAACATTCAAGCATATGTGAACAATATTTAAAACAAGCAAACTACCATTAAGGTGCCAACGTTTTCGGACATTTTTCGATTTTCCTTTTGAAAATTGAATACCGTTTTAATTTCCACTACCGTTCTAATTGCCTGGGTTCCCCGAAAAAGTAGCTAGGCGGTGCCAGATTTTTCTAACGAAAGTCGTTGGTTTCAGACATGGCGAGGACTGGTACAACTTCCGGAGCAAGGTGCAACAGGTGATGCTGCAACCGCGGACTGCAAGAATGTACATTTCTTCCATCGAGGAGGCGAGTTTAGCATTCCTTCAAAGGTTCGCCGACAAACGGTCCCCCTCGAACGCGTCCCACGTGTCTCAAACATTGATCAACACCTCTCGACGTTTCGTAACCCTTTTTCTCTTATCGACTCGTCACTGAAGCGAACTCTCCTGTTTTTCAGAATCTCGGCGATACGAGACGCGAACGATGAGGTGCCTGACGACTTCCTCAACGAGATTCACAAATGGTCCCTCGAGTGTGAGTAGAAAGCGTAGAGTGTCAAAGTACGAATCGTTTGTGATCCGTTAGAATCTATCGATGGAATCTCTGAAATTTAGTGAAATTTTTCACCGCTCGCGAATGGATCTACTCGCACAGATAAACATTTAAAAATATAGGATTTTACGACAGAAACGAGTACATGCAATTCGATACGGTAAAAATATTAGAGGAATTTAAAAATACTGTCATATCGTTTTCAATCTATTAAACATATTAAGAAAGAAAATACATTTTTATTTCACTCCAGTTTGTTGCAATTCGGGTAAAAATATTTGTTTCTTGCATAAAGAATCGTCGCCTAATGATCCGTAATAGAATAGAATTGTTTGAGGAATAATCTCAATGGATTCTTTTTTGTTGATGGAGATTGTAGTAATTTTGAAAGTAATTGATGGTTCGAGAACAAGTGGGGAAAGACTCGGGTTCTTGCGTACCGAGAGTATGTTGATCCATCGATCTTATATCTGCATTAACTTTTTATTGCCGCTTTTAACGACCGTATGAAAAGATCCTTGAGCTTCTCCTGCAGTGAACGTTCACAATAATTTGTAAGAAACTGGAGAGCTGCTGTGAGGGTAAAATAAATTAAAAAGAAATGAGCTTTCATACATGTGTACACGTGTGTATGAATTGTCATCTAAGTAGTCGAAGTCAATCAATTCCTTGCTCTCAAATCTATAGTAATTTCATCCGTGTAAAGGATCATTGAACTTTTCTATAATTGAAAATCGTGTTAATTTGGAAATAATGGTGCCGTAATAGTATAGTTATATTTATTTACTATGGACTATGGTCTATCGACTATGGAAAAGCTGCGCTTTTCAAATAGAATCCTTGCTAATCTAAAAATTGTGATACATTTGTTTTGAGAACAAAATAAATCTGCATTATCTTCAACTATTTCTACCGATTGGATTCTCAAGCTGTATCATAGTCGAAGCTACTTCGAAATTCATGGAACAGGTGTAATACAATAAATCATGTCGTAAACTTTTATGGTATTTTGACCGCCTGTTACTTTCATTTGAACGATCGAAAAATATGCCGGATTCGGGTCCTCGCCGCAGGCAAAGTTCCAAACCTAAGAGCTATAAATAGTATGAATGAATTGCTGAAATTCTCTTTTTAGCCATAGCACGTGTAGCATTGGACGTTCGACTGGGTTGCATGGATGACAACGCGAACGCTGAAACCCAAAGGTTGATAGACGCTGTCTGCACGTTCTTCGTCAATGTGGGAATACTCGAACTGAAGATACCGTTCTGGAAACTGTTCAACACGCCTACATGGATACAATACGTGAAAGCGTTGGACACCATTGTCGAGTAAAAATTTAGTTTCATTGAGAAAGAGCAATCGAAAATTCTATAAATATAATGATTCATTTTTCAGTACAACTTCAAAGTACACCACAGCCGCACTTGCAAGAATACAGCAAGCAAAGGATAATGACAAAGAGCCTTCTTTGTTGGAAAGAGTATTGGCTCTTGAGAATGATACTAAACTCGCCACTATTCTTTCACTGGATCTGTTTCTCGTTGGGATTGACACTGTTAGTATTGTATCTCAGTAGCTCGTCTATTAACACAAGTATCCAGCACAAAAAATTCAAATCTTGTGTAACAGATTGATAATTGTATTTAAACCTCCCGTGGGGATGAGCTCGAGCGACCGTCAATATGTACAATTTTATTCCGATATCAAATGACGCTTTTTATTTCGAAATAAGAAAATAAGAAAAGTCCCGAGCCATCGCCTTATATCGAAAAAGAACTACGGCATAGGCTTAGAACTCGCAGGAGTCCTAGGGTTAACAATGTTCTTACTCTAGACTTCAAACTCGGTGGCGTCGGTGCTTTATCAGCTGGCCCTGCATCCGGATAAGCAAGATTTAGCATATAATGAAGTATGCGGTATGCTACCGAGCAAGGATATGCAGCTTGAAGGGAAACACTTGGATCAGTTGAAGTACCTGAAGGCTTGCATCAAAGAAACCCAAAGGTTCGAGCATTTAGACAAATTATTTATTACTGTCTTTATTTGGACAGCGGCTTTTATGCATTTACGGCAGAAGTGGGTAGGCGCCATTCGAAAGAGAATTTAAGAGTATTGTTTTCAGTTTTTTGAAGTGATTAAAGAAGGAAAGAAACTGCTTGGTACCAGTTCCTTGTGACTGATGTAGTTTATTTTTATTTTGCATAAGAATCCGAAGTCCATTTAATATGAATTATTTAAATCATTCAGATTTATTTAGAGACCACCTAGATTTGACCTTTATTAGCGATTCGTGAGAACTTTTGCAGTAGTTTCATAAGTCTCTGTGATATGTAAAGGTTACAGTACGATAAAAAAAATACCGAAAAAATTGGAGACTCAAGTACTGAATTATATAATCAAGTTGTTATGATTTTCTTATTGCTTGTTAGAATGTATCCGGTCGTTATTGGAAATGGACGCTGCATGACCAAGGACACGGTTATCAGTGGATACCAAGTGCCTAAAGGAGTAAGAAACAATTTTTTCCAATTTGCCTTTTTTATAAAAAAAAATATATAACTTTAACAAGGATTATGTTAGGTTTTGTTTATAAATCTGGATTAAAATTATTCACATATAAAAATTGTCAGTTCTCCAGTAAAGTCAATTTACATGTTCACTAATATCGATATATAGACAACAAATTCTGTCTCTCATGGACAGTAAACTAAAGAAGTGATGACATCTCATTATAAATAAAAAAAAACATATTTGCTTACTTATTAATACGAATATAGGCAACCAATGAAACTCTAGTGCACTGGAGACTCAAGCAATGATGATAACATGATTTAGGCTTTAGAAAATGAACACAATTTGTTCTTTCATCACCAGTAGGAGAAACAATGTAATTAATCGCAACACAACGGTGTAGTGCACGACGAACACGCAAGGAGGTTTCTCCTCAATTAACAACCTTGTGTATGCAATTAGGTCCAAGTGGTTTTCCAGCATTACGTGATAAGTAATCTGGACAAGTACTTCCCGCGAAGTAGCGAGTTCCTTCCGGAACGATGGTTGCAAGCTGACGGTGTTCGTCATAGTTTCGCATCACTTCCGTTCGGTTATGGTAGGAGGATGTGTTTGGGGCGACGATTTGCTGAATTGGAAATGCTGGTGGTCATTAGCAAGGTAATTATACCTAATTATCCTAATGCTAAAAATTGAAATTAATCAATATTTTGGCGGGACGATCGAAAAATCATGCAGAATCGAACATCTTCTTCAGGAGACCAAATGTAACAACTAAACCAAAAAATTGTTATGAGAAAATTCAGTAACTGAAACTCCTTTCTATTGTCCACTTTAGTAGAGAATTGCACAATTAAAAAAATGAAATGTTTGTACATAGATTTCTTAAATTAATAATTTCTCGCCATTCATGGGTTCATACTTTTTCATAGAAAACGACGAGTTGAATAGAACAGTGTATAGAAAATTGTGTGTTTCTATTTTAAAAAATAGACCTTGAAATCTCCGAAAATCTTTCACCTACGAAAAAAAACAAATTGTAGTCCTCTTTATACTCAAAAACTTTGGTTATTAAAGTTTTTTCATATTTTCAAAACCAGTGGAGATAATGATATGCTAATATGTACTGGTCTCACCCGGTATATTTGTATAAAGGATACGAAAAAGGAGTTGGTGAAGAGGGGAACAGAATTTCGGAATTTTATTGCAGTGTACTTGTTAAGTACAGTTCCCGTTAGTTTTCTTGGCGGTCACGGTAAATGCTCAGGAATAATAAACGTCCGAGGATTCGCCGTTTATGGCCAGGTACGATTAGGTTTCTTGAGGTTCGTTAATCTGTCGCCTAGGAGCCGAGATAATCCGAGCCTATACCTGAGTGCAATACAGACTTTTGGCTCACCTAGGTACGTTTCCATCGTTAACGCGCGCTGTCATTCCATTTTCTCAATTTTCAAATTGTAAATGTACAGACACTGATTGCGTATATTCGTTGACATTCAGTCAGTCAAAAACGTCTTTGTACAACTGTTAAAAACCAGAATGACTATTTCAAAATTAGTCCGAACGATTTTAGTATTCTTTTGCATGGTGGTTTGAGAGAACCTATGCATTGTCATCAATTTATTAAGCTATTAAAGGAAGTAACAATTTTTTATTCGATTCCTGTATCTTGCAATTGATGCAGGACATTTTTATTTTAGACAACGAATCGCAGTCTGATCCTGAAGACGATTTTGTATTTCTTCCGGGGGGGGGGGGTATACGGAAAATAAAACGCCGTAGTAAAATAAGGAAAGACGGGTATCGTCGTTCTCAGAACTTCTAAGAACAGCAATAAATTGTGCGAACATTGTCGCTGCTTTCTATCGGGCTGAACGACGAAGAGATGGCGTCAATAAACGCGGGCAATTTCTTTCACCGTCGCGAGGGCTAATAACTCCAGGGCAGTTGCTATAAACCAACCCAGGATTTCCGAACACGGTTTATTGCGCGCGCACCGTGTTTCCCCGCAATGACGAAATTGAAATTTGGGGCTCCACAAAATTAGCTGAACCTTTTTCCCTTGAATTTTCTTTGGTAATATCATTTTCCCTTTCCTATTAGCTTCTTTTAAATACGGACATAAATTTACATGGAGTATCACTTGAAAATTCGTAAAATATAGAAAGTTACGTTATGCTAATATACACTGCAGTTTAATAATATTTTCACTGCATTATAACCATAAGAACTATTTAAAGAGATGTCTTATGTATCGCACTGCTAATTTTTTTCAACATTTGTCTAAATAAAATCGAATAATCAAAGCCAGTTGAATAACAATTTATGTGTAGCAAGAATGTAGAACATTTGAAACTCAATTATAGAAATTAATGTGTCTCTCATTCTTCTAGTAGTTTCTATATGCTATAATTTATATAAACAGTGAAATTGGCACAAAGCCACAATAATATTGAACAAAGTCTTGCAGCTAATAATAAGAACAATTGAAACTGTGACAATTGTACAAGAGAAACTATTCTCCTGTCAGTGAGAAGTCGGTTGTGCTCGCTTTCTAGTTCTTTGCCTTAAGAAATTTCACTTCACGTTTCCTCCATCGTTTTCCAGAACCCTATTAATCATTTAGGTCACCGTGGACGAAACCAGACATAATTGAGAGGAGAAGAATGGCGAGAGAGAGTGAAGGGAATGCTAACACGTTCGTCAATTATGTTTAATGGGTTTTTTTGCGTGTAAAATGTACGGTGCTTGTAACATAAAAAAATAATGTTTATTTGGTACAACAGAGCTATATATATACACAGTGTTTCAATATTGATGCATCGATACAAAAATATTAATCAATTTTCACATTATATTTTATACACTTCATTTTCATAAGTAATATTTAAAAGGAGGGCACATATAACAAATTTTTATAGTTTTAAATTTGCTTGATATAAATTCGATTCTGTGTGTGCAGTTACTAAATCACAGTCTCGTTATTGGATTATTTAATTTTCCAAGTGAAAAAAGAGCTGCATTTTTAATTCCTGCAGTGAGCGATGAATTGTTCGTGTGTTTTTTTATGTATTTTATGAAATTAAATATACGTCCTTCTTTTAAATATATTCTCATGTTCAATTATCGTAAAAATTTTTTTCTGTTTCAGATTCTCCAACGTTACAAGATTGAATACCATTACGAGAAGCTGGATTACTATATCAACCCTATGTACACTCCAAAAGGACCCTTAAACTTGAAATTCATCGACAGGTAGACCACTTCTAGGAAGCAGCGACCAACAAATCCGCTATTTGTAGACTTAGGCTATACATAATTTTCGAGTTCTTTTAAGCTGTTTAAATGTGTAAAAAGTGTACGGAGACTTATCATGTCTTTTGTATTAAATTATCTTGATTTTTATAAAAATTTGCAGGATATATCTTCATTTATCTTGGGCTCCTTATAGTACTATACTATAATCTTTGACATTCACTTTTTTATCAAGATCATTTCTTTTCAAGTACACGTAATCTTACAAGTAATCTTGAGAAAAACGTTCATGTATAACAATATTTTTTATAGCCGCAGAAATAACAGAAATACTAATAAGGAACTCAAGATAAGCACCCTGTATACATTTTTGCGTATGCATTCGCGGTCCAGTTATTTATTTTGATGTATATGTACAAAAATAAAAAAAAAACAAGTACCAAGGTCATTTTACACATTCACGAATGTCTTCGACGGTTTATGTCAGCGCAAAACACTTCTCCCACCAACATCTCCCGGCTAGGGCGAGACATACGAGGGAAGAGACGAAGGCACAAAAGAGACGTTGGTGGGGGAAGCAGGCAGCTCAGGGGCTCCTACCGTGCCCATCGCTGGCCTATGTGATCCTTATCTATTATCTCCTTATCACCTTGAACTTGAGTTCACCATCAGGGGCGTACATGAACGTGATTTTGTATTTGAGTGGTTCATGGTGGTACTCCAATTTGTAAGACCGTATTAACTGAAATATAAAAAGAAATATGAAAATAATTGTCTCTATGTTTGTCTGCGAGGAAGAGCTAGTAGAATTCGTTCAGAAATATAAATTGAAAGAATTAGTCGAATTCGTTTGAAAATATAAATTAATTTTTATAGATAATAGCATTTATTTTTGCCTACCTTGGCAAGCAGCACCTGCATCTCCAAATCGGCAAACCTTCTACCTAGACACATGCGAGCCCCATGACCATAGGGCAAAGATGCAAAAGGGTGCAATTCCTCTTTCGTAGATTCCTCGATCCACCTCATAGGCTTAAACGTTTTAGCATCTTTCACGTATTCCTCCATATTTCCTGTTACGACTGTCGGAAATACCACTTGTATCTGTAATTATAGATTTATATTACATTTTACAACATCTTCAGGAAAAAGCATTCATCAAGAGAACTATCATTAAAAATGCATTACTTACTCCCTTCGGTACTCTGTAGCCACAGATTACAGTGTCATTTTGCAGCGTCCTGCCGTTTCCGATGACTGTAGAATACACTCTGAAATGTAACATTGTTTATTACACTTTCAACATTTTATTTGCTAATAATCTTTTATACCGGGTGTTCCAATTAATTTGAACACATATTAATTATTGTTTACAATAGAAACAAATAATGGAAGAAAATAATATTAGGTTTAAGGGGATCAATATTGTTGTAAGCAATAAATTTATTTCAAGGAAATTGATTAACAACAAAGCATTGATTTTTGATTGGTTACCTGAAGACCTCGCGTATAAAGGCCTTCATGTAGACAGCCTGATCAAGGTGTTTCGTTGTAAGAGGAACAGACGGATCAGGAAGAATTTTGACAAGCTCCTCGTAAATCTTCTCCTGTTCCTCCGGTCTCGTTGCCAACTGATACAGTATAGAACAGACAGCCATAGAGATCTGCAACATCATAAAACAAATAAATCCCTGCTTATCATCCTACTCTTTTGTTCATTGGAAATTGTTGTCAATGTCATTGTGAATACTATTCCTCTACGTACAGTGTCTATTCCAACCAGAATCAAATCCAACGCAAGGATGTAAGCCATTTTGGGATCGGTCTCTGTGGCTAGGATCCTCTCCATCAAGGACAAGTCAGAGTCATTGACAGCCTGCTTGGTTTTCAACCTTTCCATCGCAGCGTCAATGTACTTCATGCATACCCTGAAGCATGGAGATATTAATTTTCACAGAACTGTGTCTAACGCTGCTTCATAATGTATAGACTGTGGATTTTATGCATTTTCAACCAAAATGAGTTGGTACAATTTATAGCAATAGAAAGGTCAATTTTCTAAAGAAAGAAAGTAGCTTCTAAATGACCACTGTGTCTTGCAGTTGATATAGACAATTTTACATAAAGATCCGCAGTCTACTGATATTGTGCATACTCCAGTATGTAAGTGTAGTTTGACTCACTCCTTAAAGTAATCCATGTTGCGTACATATCTTGTCCAGAGACGAGAAGGCAAATACCTCCAGAAGGGAGCTTTCAGCTCGAGCACTGCTACGTTTCTCAGAGCAAACTTTGCTGCATCGATGATCTTCTGAGGCTCTGAGTCTGGAGTCAACGTACCTCCTAGACAGCCTAACCTGACGTCGAGAGCCACTCGACCAATACCTACATATTGTTTTCAATATTTGAAATGCTACGAAAAGCTTATTAACCTTATACGTGCAAATTTTCCTTGCGATGAAAAGTTTAGCAATATAATATAGTAAATATTAAGTGTTTCATCTACTTTTTGTAGTTTTCAATATGCAAACTAAACTTGAAAAATAGACAACATTTTCTGATAGACCTAATAATGTACTTCAGCTAGTATTAAAATGTATACCAACACTCTAGAGCCCACTTGTGGATCTCATTGTCAAAGTCGCCAGGTAGTTCTCCATCCTCCGCTTTAATTTCTTCAATCCTGAAACAAATCGTTCACAATTATGTTCATATTTCTTGTGCGATTGTGTCAACAAACAAAAAACAGTCTTATATTATGTAATACATACAGTAGAGAGCATAAAAACTGCACCAACTTAAAAATGTCAATATCTTCCACTTAAGATATCAATCAGATTTAAGTCTCAACACAGATACTAAATACTACCACTATGTAAAGTAGTATAAATAATTTAAATGATGGTCTATATTTATGATCCAATTCCTGATGTAGAAATATCTATTAATTTCAACAATAAGACTCTAATTATGATTGAGTTTATGATATCAAAATTTTATTGAAGAAAAAACTGAAGTTAGTCGACACTGAAGTGAAACTTTCGACATTTAGCTGAGCCAAGGTTGTTGATTGCGATAGTATGGACCTTGAAACGTAAGGTCAGCCGAAATTACCTTTTCATGAAATCGACAGTGACCACCTCGATGGGCGTGATGTACTTTCGAACAGTATGCGGTTGTAGAACTGGTTTCTGCACGCGCGTACGAAATTCTCGCCAAGGTTCCCCGTGTCTAGAACAAGCAAATATTTTATTATGTCATCTCCGGTGTAACTCATGCTTGTTAGCCGGACGTTCTTGCGAGTTGTTTGAGGGCCAAGGGGAAGCGCGCGCGTGATCGAACGGATACCACTCGAAGTTGAGTTTGTTCTCGATGCAGTCATGCGGTGATTGCAAGATTGTAATGCACAAACCGTGTTGCATTAATAATATCGTATCACCTTGGCATTAAACCGTTGTTAGTTGGCGACGAAGTGGAATCTTTTACAAGAATGCAATTTTATAAGATCCGCTATCGTGTTCAACAAGGATGATTTCTTGATTCGTTCATCGTCGTGTATAGCAACTTTTTAGTTTCTTCTTGATGGAACCGATAAGTTGTTCACTTTGTTGTGTTGTAGTTACGGTGGTCAATGTTCAATTTAATAAACATATCGATCCTTGTGATTCGAAAAAAGTGGGATTGAGTACTTGGATACAAGGAGGAACAAATATACTCGAGAAGTCAGATACGCACTCAATTTAGATCTGCGTATCTGAGTACTCAGGTACTCGCGCAATTTATATTTTAGTACTTTTATATTGTGAGTACTTTTGAGTACTCGAGCTATTCGCATTTGAGTACTTAAGTAGTCACCTGATTTATAATTGAATACTCAAATACTTAATCAATTTACGTTCAAGGATTCCAGTATTCACTCAATTTATCATTGAATACTCGAACAGTTAATTAGTCCACAATCGTTCGAATTCCTAAAAAATCTCACATTTTCGAACAAATAAACTCAATGTGAAAAAGTAGAATTTGAAAATAACAAAACAGAATACTATATAACTCTTACATCAACTTGATAATTAAACAATACCTAAAGCCGCAATAAAAAAATAATATTAAATTCCACGTACACTCCAACAACGCCAGGCAGATTTCCAAAGAAATCCTTGCGCACGACACTTTTGTATCGCACCAAACATGGCATCGATGGTCTGAAAGGCGTCGGACCTTCCTGTCTGTAGATCTTCTCGATCTCGTCAGCATCGTAGACGAATAATAGATCCGGTCTGCCGATTAATCCACTCAGGCGACAAATGATTCCATATTCATCGTGGAACATTTGTGACACTTTTGCCATGTCGGAAATTTGGTATTGACCGATTACCGGAAACAGTCTCCAGGTGTTCCCGAGGATCGGGATTGGTTTCGGTCCCGGGATCTCATCGTACGGCCTCGCTTGGATCGAGGTATCATGATCCAGACTGCATATCCTCGTCGAGGTCACCGTTCCCGCGCCTAAACGCACAATGGAGAAGCATTGTACATGCGCTGAATGCTTGATTAAGTTTCAGCGATTTCTTCGGCAGGAATTTGAACGCTTTGACTGTAAAAGACTTATTAACCCTTCTATGTTTATATTTCAAGCACAATAGTATACTCGTCATGAAAAAATTGCGATTTTATTGAGTGACGAGCATACTCGTCATGAAGAAATTGTGATTTTATTGTAGAGTGACGAGTATACTTACTCATAGGAAGATGACAAGGTTTTGTTTAATTTTTTATTTAGCGACGAATATACTCGTGATGAAAAGATTTAAATCTTTTCGTTTATTGACGAATATATTCGTCACCACTCAAAAATGATTAAGCACGCAGGTGCACCTATTCACAGTACGTAAAGGGTTAATTAGCTTCACAGCGATCGCATTATAATCATTACCTGTATATATAAATATATATTATTCGAATCTCTTTTTACCTGTACAAAGATTTCGTAGAATTACATCCCGTACTTGCAGATGTTGGCATTTCAGGATGAACTGCAGCTGCCGGTTCATTCTTCGAAACGTGAGATTAATTAGTACAGATAACCACGAACACTGTGAGGGCAATAACCGCTGAACACGAAAAAGATGTCCTTCGAGATTTTTATACAAAATTTAATCGAACAATGATTCTCAACGAAGTTAATCATCATTTCTTTATTGTTAAGTTGTTAAAGCGAATGTAGCAATTTAATTGATTCGACAATTTTGGTGACGAAAGAAACCATCCGCGGAACATGTTCTTCCGCAGCATTCCGAAAACCAGCTTTACATAAATTTACATACACGCTGACAATTTTCTTCTCTGATAGAGGTGCCATTTCGTTTTTTTGTCCGGCTATCGAAATACAGTCAGCCAATTTTATATACGCGTGCCCAATATCAAGCATTTCAAGCAAAATTACGAAGACATTCTCGCATTTTCTCTTATTCTTTACATGCGGATACATAATTCAAGCATAACAGGATATTTAACAGCAGCGTCTCTCAGCCAATTTTTATTTCATTATTTTATTTAAGTTTAATTTTATTTTATTTTATTCAAACAAGTTCACTCATTCCCACAATTTTAAAAACATCAATTCCACATTTTCCTACAGCTAAAATAGAAGAAGAGTATTTGTTAGAAATCCATGCACGTCATTAAAAAAAAAAAAACAAAATTCATTGCTAGACTACAAGCTGAAGCTTGCATGAATGCATTCACGACAGAAATAGATTTGGCCAAGTACAAAGTTCGACTCACTAAAATTATTAAAAGAGCAAATGCAGTTTCATGTAGCTTCCGTTTCTTACAATTAACTCGGACAATTTTCATTATTTATTAATTCATTGCCAAATCAATTCTGTCCACTTACACAAACATAAGGTAACTTCTCACTCCAAGAAGAATATTTTAGTACACACAGCAACAATGCAAATCGAGCATTGAAACTCCATAAATCCCGGAGCCCCAATGGATTCGAATTTCCACCGTACAGAGCGGTGCAGAGCGGTGCAATTAGGCCCAATTGGTTACCTGGGCCCGCAATCAATCCCCAGAATTCCACCCTTACCTGTAAACCATCGAGGGGGCCGTCTTAGACGTCCCGGATCCCCTTTGTACACTGTCCCGTTACGTTCTTTTCGCTTCGCCGTGGTCAACGATCGTAAATCGGGCCCAATCGCGTTACCATTCTAATCTCTTGGGCCGGGAGCTTTTAGCACCTGTCCAGGGACGCGGGATCGAACTGGGTCGCGAAAATCGTGATATATTATACTAACGATCTTCTCTCGTTGACCAGCGCACTTCGCACAAGACTCGACGACAAATGGGACCACTGGCCCCGCGTCCTGCCCTCCCCTCCACACACGCGATTGATCCCCCACCAGGTGGGTAACGGTCCGAATTCCGGGGCTCGCTACGAGGAAGAGCATCCCGGTCGACCACTTTCACGCCCTCCCTTTCACCCCACTCTAATTTTCACTCGACTTTCTTTGTTAGCTCGACCGACATCAATTTTCCTGATCGTGGGGGAGCTTTTCTGCTGCTTTAACCCCCACCGTCATGTTTACAGTTCTTTATGTCAGAATCTGCTTGCCCCTTTTCAAGGTTTCTCCTCGGTCTTATTCCCCATTTTGTCACTTTTATAAAGCTTAGTATTCAGTGTCAGAATCTGTTTTCAAAATTTTTCTAAAATATTTTTAGCGTCAAAACAGAAACGTTGATGACGTTCTTTTGTAGTTAAATAACAAATTATCATTTGACGGATACAGTTGCGTACAGCAAGGTCATCTCAAGGTCGTATTGTAATTATGTTATGTCACATACCAGTACAAACGGAATATTTCACGCGTTACACATGATGCAATTTCGATTTAGGAACTGGGTTGTGGGAATGATTGGAGAACGCACGAGTGGAACGATGAAAGCCACTCGACGCCCACATTGACTCGTGCGTATTTGCTCATGCATACGCGAGGCAATAGTTACACCCCGAATGTTTATGTTAATGTGTAAAGACTTCTAGTAAGATATATGTACTATATTATACATGTATTCATCACGAACCCAAAAAGGTCATTATTATACTCATTTAAATTATATTTAAACTTTTTGAATGCCTCAAATTCTTCAAATATTTACAAGTTAAAAACGCGCGTAATTTCATGATTGTTGAAACAGTCAATTTATTTATTAGTAAAGAGCGTTGACAAATACAGTGAAGAATGCATTGTATAAAATTCAATGAAACTCATCAATAATTTCAGAATGATTTCTCGCATGATCCTCCAGTTACGCGAACACAATGCGCTCAAGTGCGTGTCTCTGACAAATCGTAGCTACGGTAAAATAATGATATCTCACTCACAAGTAACACACTGTGATTATTGTCAACCGTTCCTTGCTTAGGGAGCGCTTCGCGCTCATTGAAACGGCGGCGACTCGAACGACAACAAACGTAATACGGAAGGAAAGGTCAGACAGACAGGTAGTCGTTTCCGAAGATTTATATTGTCTTTAATGTCGCCGGTCGTTTTACCCCGCCATAGCCTGGCCACTCTAGGCGCCCGGATTATCCTCACGGGCACCGTGGGTTCTTCCACGCCATAATTAATACCCCCGTAATCCCACCCTTCCGAGTATTTCCCGGAAATTCTATAGAATTGTACTTGCAGTTATTCGTTCTGACGCGTTAACGGCAATATTAGCAACGCGTTTCCGTTAATAACATTTTTCATTGTTGTAATATTCTGTTGATCGTAATGCCAGATCCAGACCTCATTTTTTATTGTTTCTCAAGTTGCATTTTGTTTAGTTAAATTTCCATAAACTGAGAATCTTTTTGGACTTTTTGTTTGAGTCGATTACAATTGTGTAATTGTGAAATTTTTAATGGACTGGATATTTTTATCTGATATAATGTATGTCTATTCTTCAAACTTAGGGGAATGAATGGACAAAGTTTCGACGTTATGCGACTTACAGTTATTTTCTAATTGTTTAATTTTATTGTACACCCTTTAATTCGCCTACCGCTTTGAATGCAACAAAAATTCTAATTCGCAAAAATTATTGTATGTAATGTATGTCTGATATAATGTATGTCTATTCTTCAAACTTAGGGGAATGAATCGACAAAGTTTCGACGTTATGCGACTTACAGTTATTTTCTAATTGTTTAATTTTATTGTACACCCTTTAATTCGCCTACCGCTTTGAATGCAACAAAAATTCTAATTCGCAAAAATTATTGTATGTAATGTATGTCTGATATAATGTATGTCTATTCTTCAAACTTAGGGGAATGAATCGACAAAGTTTCGACGTTATGCGACTTACAGTTATTTTCTAATTGTTTAATTTTATTGTACACCCTTTAATTCGCCTACGGCTTCGAATGCAACAAAAATTCTAATTCGCAAAAATTACTGTATATTCCTCAAACATGATTAAACAAATCTACAAAGTTTCGGAACGATGTATGCAACAGTTGTTTTTTAGCTGTCAAAAATTGCTGTCACTGTAGGAAAAATCCCCAAAAACCGAAACATCTGCAGACGAGGTAAGATTTTAATTAAAAATTAATTATGCGATTAGTGACTTAAACTTCTGCATAGCGAGGGGTCTGAATCCTTGCGGCTAGAGGGCGCGTAGTGGGGGTAGCTACCCCTGCGACTATATAATGAGGCCCGTCAGGGTTGATCAGTTCATTTCTGGCACGGAGTTTGTGTAACGTTCGTCAATCCACTCGTTGTTTTTGTCTGACAATGTTACGGCTCTGTTGATTTTCAAACAGCAACATGACTGATACAATCTTGACGACTCTATTTGTAAACACGCGTTTAGTTTAGTATCGTGCCGTTTATAGTTTAACAAATAGAATTGAAAGATTGTGGCAATTATTGTTATTGTGTGTCTTCGTCGAATTTTTGTTGCTAAATTTTAACGAAAATGTCGGTGCCGGTGATGTGGATTAGAAACAACATGCTGTCCTCTGACGAATATGTAAGTATTTTGTTTAAATATTATTATAAATCGACTGCTAAATTTGTTTGTTAATTCTTGTGTTGGTAGTCGGTAGCTTCGGTGCTTAATTATTACGTTTTCATGAAGGATTTTTCATATTTTTCCTTCTAAGTGAACTAATTTTTACGGGATTTCAAGTTATTTAAAATAATAGTTGGCAATAGTTAATTGTGCAAGCAAGAAACATTTTAGCATACGTTTAATGATTGATAGATTATAGATTTTATGTAGCATTCACAGTCGCGTAAATTTCAGTATAGAATTTCTATTCAATAGAATTTTTATTCGATTTCAATTCCCTCCAATAATACAGATCAATCGTTAATTATGTAAATTTTGGAAAATTTTTTGGGGAACTTGTTTTGTCTGATTTCGAATTTCTATGAATTACTCTGATCAATCATTAGGTATGCAAGGAAGAGATATGATAGGATACATTTAATAATGAATAGACAGTGGGTTTTATCATTTCAATATTCGGTGTAATATATTTAACAAAATTTACTGTGATTTCCAAGTGAAATGATTTTCGCCTAATTTCAAAAATAAGTGTTTTCGTACATTCTGAATCACCGTTGCTGATTGTTTACCTGTGACTTTATCGCACCTGTACAAAAACGTGCTCACGAGGTTCAACGTATTCTAGTGTAATGACAAAGGAACAAACGATGATGCTCTCTTAGACAGTGTTCTTATTGAACCTCAATATTTTCTTTAAAATAACTTGTTTTTATTTTATACTTCAATTCTTAAGATCGTTATTTTATAAAATATATTTTCATTCAAAATATGCTGCGTGGATTTTTGTCAGTTGATTATTTGAAATGGAGAATTCTAATTTTCATGTTCTTTTTTATTTACAGGAGAGAGAATTGACAGACGCAGAATTGAGGGTTCAAAGATCTCTACAGAATCTTTCTATCCCGGAGTGGTACCTGAACAAACGCTCCAACCCGCCAAAAATTTTAAACAACACGCCGCTTGATGTTCGCCCGTCATCTTGGAAAAATCCTGATTGGAAGAGAATTTCCGTAACGAATTTGGACACCTTATCTACATCAGGTATCTATCACCACCGTAAAATCTAATTAATTAAACCAGAGTTGAAAATTCGTCGATTAAAATTATCGATTTTTATTTTTGATCTTTTTGGTTTTCGATTCGCGAAAACGAACTCGTTCTGGAATCAATATCTCTCTGAAGCTAATTTGTTAAATCCATTGGATTTTTTTTATTTCGTTTAGGATGATTTGATCGATTGCAAAATTTTCTATTTTCACCGAAGAATTCATTTTTTGCCTTAACTCTATTCCGTAGATTTCGTCTAATAGAGCTCGTTTGTAAAAATTATGTTAAACGTCAGAAAAATTGAAGATCTTTTCTTTTCTCTAAAAATGAACTAACTCTAACAAACGTCTGTCATCGCTTACAGATGCATCATCATCAGAATCGCCGGAAACATCTGAACCGAACAATCCGTCTACAGGCACCTACAAGATCCAACGCCACCAAAAATCTCCAAACTCGAAGCAGGAGAAATCTGCATCAACAACGACAGAAAAGATGGACACCACCATCCCAGATATAAAACCAAGACGTGACATCAGCAAGACGTTCCCAAAAATGTCTCCATCCCGCAAGCTTCACAACATAAACATCGTGCTCGCACGAGGAGCACCTTTGGATCTATCATACCTTGAAGAGGACCCTGACGCATCCAACTACAACACATACATTATAATAAAACGCAAGAAATCGGCCAAGAAGACCAACAACGACTCGTCCAAGTCTGCAGAAGACTCTGATTTTGAATGCACTCCACAGAAAACAAGCTCGCCTAATAAGGAACAGGAAGATAACATCCAACCTCCAGAACCTCCACTAACGCCTAAGAGAAACTCCAGCTTTAGGGTCCGTACAGCTTCGACACCAAAATTCTCTCCGGCCAGCCTCTTCTCATCAACGATCCTTGAAGAGTCTCCAAAAGGAAAAAGAGCACCATCAAAGAACATTCTGGAGAAGCTCTCAATCTTCGAGGACAGCTGGAAAGACACATCGATGAGCGATGACTGTGAGAAGGCCTCGCAGAGTATGCAAGATAGAACATCGACCATGAAATCCATCTGGCGTGAGAAACCACTATCGGTCAGCTACGAGGAGACACCTAAAGTTAGCCAGAGACTGCGAAACTTGTTAGAGAGGAACATCCGATCCGTCGAGCCCATCATCTTCGAGCCAGTGGACTCTCTTAAATCACCAACGAAGGTTCAAGAGATCGTGAAGAAGGTGGAGAACATTAGTATCGGCGGGAGCACTCCTGTGAAGCGATCCACCCTGGAATGGAAGAAATCGACGGTTCCTGCAGAGTCGAAGGATCTTGGAGAGTCTTCAAAGACTCCGGTGCAGCTGAAGAAGGACGCGGAGTCTCCCAGCACCAGACCCCAGAACTCCCGAAGAATTTCAATGATTCCTGAGGAGTTGAAGAACATTGGAGAGTCTTCAAAGAGTCCGGCGCAGCCGAAGAAGGACGCGGAGTCTCCCAGCGCCAAGTCTCAGAGCTCAAGAAAAATTCCAATGATCCCTGAGGAGTTGAAGAATATTGGAGAGTCTTCAAAGACTCCGGTGCAGCTGAGAAACGACACGGAGTGTACCTGCACCAGGTCCTATAACTTCAAAAAGATGTCGACGATCCCTGAGGAGTTGACAAATACTGAAGAGTCTTCAATGACTCCGGCGCAGCTGAGAAAGGACGCGGAGTCTCCCAGCACCAGATCCCATAACTCCAGAAGGATGTCGATGGTCCCCGAGGAGTCGAAGAATATTGGAGAGTTTTCAAAGACTCCGGTACAGCCGAAGAAGGACGCGGAGTCTCCCTGCGCCGAATCCCATAACTCCAGAAGGATGTCGATGATTCCTGAGGAGTTGAAGAACATTGGAGAATCTTCAAAGACTCCGGTGCAGCAGAGGAAGGACGCGGAGTCTCCCAGCACCAGATCCCATAACTCTCGAAGGATGTCGATGGTCCCCGAAGAGTTGAAGAATATTGGAGAGTCTTCGAAGACTCCGGTACAGCCCAAGAAGGACGCGGAGTCTCCCTGCGCCGGATCCCATAACTCCAGAAGGATGTCGATGATTCCTGAGGAGTTGAAGAACATTGGAGAATCTTCAAAGACTTCGGTTCAGCAGAGGAAGGATGAGACGCAGGAGAAGGACACGGAGTCGTCTTCCAGAACCAGGTTCCCGAAGTCCAGAAGGATGTCTATAGTTCCTCAGGAGTTGAAGGATCTTAAAGAGATTTCAAGAATGCTGATGCAGCAGAGGAAGGAGATGGAGAAAGAGGATGCAGACTGTTCCATTACCAAGTTGTTGAATTCCAGAAGGATGTCATTGGCTTCTCCCGAGTTTAAGAATATGGCAGAGTTCTCGAAGACGCCGGTGCAGCAAAGGAAGGCCACTGAGCCAGTGACGAACCCAAACTCTCCCAGCACCAGGTTCCTG
Source organism: Halictus rubicundus (assembly GCF_050948215.1). Taxonomy (NCBI): domain Eukaryota; kingdom Metazoa; phylum Arthropoda; class Insecta; order Hymenoptera; family Halictidae; genus Halictus; species Halictus rubicundus. The sequence goes on along the minus strand of NC_135155.1, from coordinate 13,055,884 downwards.
AACTCCAGGAGGAAGTCGATGGAGCTGGAGAACGTGGTGAGAAGCAAGCAGCCTCCTAAAGAGAAGAGCGTGGTCCGAGAGATCATCGAAGCTATGACAGAGAGGGCTATCAAGCAAGCTTCGTTAAGAAAACAGAGCAACGTACCTGGAGCGCACCAGAATTTTGTCAGAACCGTGGTGGACGCTATGGAGAAGGGGAACTCGTCGCTCCTGGATGAAACTATTCAGGGATCATTCACATCGACGATCAAGAACGAGGATGATCTAGGAAGCGGTAGCGAGTCTGATGTCAAATCATCCGTTACGACAGTGTCTTCCAAGGACACCGAGAGCAGCAGCGACTCTGATCAAAGGTCTCCGGTTCCGTTGGAGAGTGATGATAATAATAAGACCTACGACTTCAATGTGTCCTTGGACACCAGCAAGGCTTCGGAGCAGAAGCAACATCATGATGACGACTCCGTCTATTGGATTCCGGTGTCCAGGTGCAAGCTGCCCAGGACCAGCTCCCTCCTCAGCATGATGTCGAGACTGTCAACCAACACCGACGCGTCTCCGTGTGTCAGCCCCATCAAGAGCGACAGCGAGAACGAGAACGTGCACTCTCCATGGGGAGCGACTTTCAGAAGAAATCATGGGCTGTCCAGGAAATTCTTCAGGATCGATGAGACCATTGTCATGGATTCCGGGTACTCTGATAGATCTGATAAATCTGCTGTTGGCTGCTCGACGACAGATAGCAACTGGTCTGAAGACACGCAGTATGAGAGTAGTGGACCCGAGGTTAGTAGAAACAGGATCACGAGAGCGTCGAGGAGGAGGTCTGGCATTGGAGCCACATTTCGAGTTAGTGATTAAGTGGTGGGGAGATTTGGCCCTTGAGAGCGTTCTGAGTTGCCCGTCTGGGGAAATTTTTTTATAGATGCTGGCAAAGTAGAGTTTTAATGGAAAAAGGAAACTAGTTTTCTTAGGGATAATGATACTCGTATCATGTTCCCAGGTTTTGGCCCTTGGGAGCATCTTGCATTGCCCTACAGAAAAGGATACTTAGTAGATAGTGGAAACTAGTTTCCTTTTCAATAGTAACACCTCTATCACGTTCCCAGGTTGTGGCCCTTGGGATCATGTTAAGTTGCCCTCTGGGGCAATATATTATTCATTGTTGTTTATTGGTCTAAAATAGAGTGTTAGATTCCTTTGCGATAGTGATACCTCTATTACGTTCCCAGGTTGTGGCCCTTGGGAGCTTTTTAAGTTGCCCTCTGGGGAAATATATTATTCATTGTTGTTTATTGGTCTAAACTAGAGTGTTAGTGGAAAGAGGGAACTAGTTTCCTTTGCGATAGTGATACCTCTATCACGTTCCCAGGTTTTGACACTTGGGAGCATTTTAAGTTTCCCTCTGAGGCAATATATTTTTCATTATTGTTTAATAAATAGGATTTTAGCGGAATCATTGAAACGCCTTCTGTTGCTCAATACAGAAAAAATCGAATTGTAGTGGTAAAAGGAAGCTAGTTTCTGAAACGAGAAAAGTCATATCCATAGCAGTGGTAGTAAAAGAGATGGTTTTGGCCCCTAGGAGCACCGTTGTCTTTTGCCCTTCGGGGAAATTTTCCAATTATCATTAAGCCAATAGAGAATTACTGGAACGAAGAATAGTAGTGTTTCTCCGTATTTGTGATAGAAAAATTTGTGGCCCTCGAGAACCCCTTGAGTGGCCCCCTGGGGCAATATATTATTTACTATTAAGAAAAGAATCTTTTAGTATTTATAATCTTTGTTCTGCGTCCGCGTTCGTCGGATTTTCTGCGAGTTTCTTCTGATATAGGATTCGCTTGTGATCCAGTATTAATAGATCGAGGAACGTTCCTGTTAGTTTCCAAGCTGTGTTTTTGGTTTCGTCATTGAACGGAACATTGATTTTCATATTTTAATTCGCCGAAGACGAGTCAACTCGTCGATTGTCATCAACTCGGACTTCCTAGATATTATTGGTATGCTCTCTTGCTAAAAAAAAAAAAAATAATTCACGCCATATATTGTGACTTAATGAAATAATTAAAAGTGTTAGGTTAAACAGCGTTTTTCCTCTACATCGCCGATTTTCGACTAGGTTTACTGTGCTGATACTCAACTGGCGTTTATTTGATAGTCTTTGATTTAAAAATATTGGAAAAAAAAGATTAAGGATTTCGTAGCAAATTTTCGGACAGCGAATACGATTTTATAGAATTCAAGAATTTCTATTGAAATTAATGTTTAGTAGATTATTCAATTTAGTTTTAGTTTGCACTTACAAATGTTACCAGAGTCTATAATTAGGCTTAAAGTAGTGAAAGCGTTGAGGGATGCACGAGTGAACGAGTGTAAACGATTCTTGCGACAAAAGAGTATTGTACATTGTCTATTGTAGTATTCTAACGTTCGACAACGCAAAATAATTGTGTATACAGTTGCAAAGGGGAAGAATTAAAGAGAATTTTGCAACAAAACGAGTGGAGTTTGCGATCAGTTTCATCTTTCATCTGAACACCGATTTTTATACGTGCCTTGCAATCATTTGTCTACATTGAGACATTCATTTTCCTCCTACGTATGTAGGAAGTCGGATTCTGCGAACTGCGAAGAGCTGAAGAATTGGAAATGAAAGGACTATGGTAGACTGTGGATTTCGTAGCGTTTAAAAATCTTCAAAATTTCAGACTCGAGAACATTATCATAAAATTTAGTATCGTTGTATGTTTGCTTATACTTGATTGTTAAGTATTATCTTGTAGTATTAGATTCAATCTTAAAATCTCTAGTTCCTTGTTATTCCTCCTTTTTAAAATTTATAGTTCGTAGAAATTGCTGCTTCTTACAAATTGATACTTTCTTCAAAGTGGTTCTTTTTTAGAATTCATACTTTCTTCAAATTGGTTCTTTTTTAGAATTCATACTTTCTTCAAATTGGTTCTGTTTTAGAATTCATAGTTACTTCAAATTGATGCTTTCTTGATACTCTTTCAAGATTGATACTTTTCTCAAATTGGCACTTCAAATTGATGTTTCCAATTTAAAATCAATTCTCTCCCGAAAAAAATGGTCTCAATCTGAAATGAATGAATATATTATTTTGTACATAGCAAAAACGTTAACAAGAAAAATGAAGCTTTTCGATCCACTTTCTGTGAGCCTGAGTATAAAAACGTAAAATCCATAGTCTGTAATAGTGAATCTTGATTGTTCATTGAGTAAACATTTTAAATTGCGATATAATAATAATTGTTATTGCTGCGGTGAACGTGTTAATATTTTCGAAAATTTGTAATGTAACATCATCGAAAAAGAATACATTCCGTTTCCTGTGTTGCGCACAGTTGTCAAGCTTTCCTGGATGCTATTTAATGATAAATAGACAGGTCCACGAACGCATAATCATTAATAAACTAGCGAAAGAGATTTCACTTAGAATCTATTATTCGCGGATATTGCGCATTCATTATGAAAATGCGTGTGTGCGCGCGTGAAGTATAAAACAATAGCAGTTTCGAAGTAATTTTTATCGTTGACTTATTTGCCGGGCAGTGGATAATGTGGCGCAAAACGAAAGAAAGTTTTGCAACTTCCAAGTTTTTAGCGAACGTATGGTTGCGATGATGAACGATTTCCGTGCGTAGATCGTGTGTTTTCGATTTGTACTTTGTAATCGTCACGAGAACACGAGAAGACAAGAATAAAGAACGGATTACTTTACTTTGAGTCACTTTTTTCCTTCCTTCCAATGATTAATAGACTGCGAATTTTTACGCGTTTATGGCAAACTTTCAAAATGCAAGCAGCCTGTTAAAAATTAGATATCAAAACGTAAAAATTGATTATTGAAATTCATAATTGTTTTATTTCATTTCATAAAGATTCGCAGTCTACTCTGTAAATAAATAAATACATCGTATAAACATTTTCTGCCGTTTTCATCGATCTTAAAAAAATAAACGCTGAACATTTATTTTCGTCAACCACTGGAACGATATTTTTAATTTGTAGCTGAACAATTTTTATTTTGCATAGAGATTCAAAAGGTAAGGGGCTCAATTACTGTAGAGGTACCAATTGCTGTGCCTACATTTATTATACTTATTTTTAAAGCATAATGAATATTTAAAAAAAAACATTAAACTTTTTCATTAAAATCATTTAATATGTATGTTATGTTAAAAACAAGCATAATTAATAGGCACAGTAATTGGTGCCCTCACAGTAATTGGGTCCTTTACCCTAGTTACTAAACAATTGACACGAGCTCGTTGCCAAACAGAGCTCGTTTTCGCCTGAGGTCTCGAAAACAGGGATTAAATCGTTCATGTACACTAATAGTCGACCTCTACGGTATTTATCGTTCGACAGGGAATTAGTATAACTCTATCAAGCGGGCAGAAACGTCGCGGCAAATGTGCGTCGTTGACAGATTACCGAAACAATCGAGGTGAATCAATCTGACGTAAATGAGAACAGAGAAGTTCGAAGAACAGGAATAAGTATTTAAAAAATGGCTGTGCAAATTGTCGGCCGTCGTTTCAAATCAACTTCGAACATCCTCGACGAAGTTCGAAGTGACAAAATGGTGGGCAGAACACGAAACGTACCAGAAGATCGCTACAGAACTTACACTTTCAATGATCTGCAACAGGAGAAACGAAAATTCGCGAAGAAACATGAACCGAAGAAATCGCAAAATCTTCTGAAGAAGCTTCTGGCATCTTTAGAAAAGAAAAACGAGGCCTGCAAAGCCGATGATGAATTCTTCGCCGAATACTACAGAAGAAATGATTACTCGAACCCTAATTCGGATTGTTTGGGCGAAAGATTGCAAAATATCGGAGAAACGAGTGAAAATTGTCAATTTTCCAAAAAAACATTTTTCGTTAGTCGTTGCAGGCCTGGTTTAGATTCCAAGAAACTGCCAGTTGTTGAAAATAGGGAAAACAAGGAATTTTTGCCCGAAGATCTCACAATTGACGATAAAGTGGAAAAATTGTTGCAAAGACATAGCGTGGATTTTGCAAACTCGAGACGATTCAGAAGAACTACGGATGATTTGAACAGGTGCACTTTGGAGAAGATATTTACAGAATGTAAACAGGAGATTGGTGTAAAGGACTCGAGAAAGAAACATGATCGAAAAAGGTCCTTTAAAGATTTTTTGGGGTCTATGATGAAGTGGAAGAAGTCGGGCAGAAAGCAGAAACCACGGAGATACGCATCCTTCGATCATTTGGTGGATAACACGGAGATTTTCTACAAGGAGAATGTTAAACAATTGTCTAGGGCTTCTTCGTTGAACGCTGTTGTGCTCGAGGATTGCGAGGAGGGAAACGTACTTCAGGTAGAGTAGAGAAATTGTGTGTGTTATGTAGAAGATGGTTTTTGGGACATGCTAATAGAAAAGAATTTTTTTCTGTACTTAAAAGATGGTCTAGAATTTTGAGAAAAAATGATGAAATACAGTAGAAGTGCAGCTAACATTTGCATCTTGATTCATTCGAATATCTTGAATAGTAACGGAGAAAAATATTTATAAAGTCAAAGGTTTTTCATACTAAAATATAAAGTTTGTATGTAGCATCCAAAAACCACTTTCGAAAAATAATTTTTTTCTGTCATTAATTCATGACCCAAAATTTTGCAAAAAATGAATGAAATAGAATCTGAATGTACTTACCATTTGCAGTTCAATTCATTCGGATATCTTGTGTAGTAACCGAGAAAAAAAATCACGAAGTTAGGGGCTCCCAGACTAAAAATCAATTTAACATACATCGCCCAGAAATCGCTTGTGAAAAATAATTTTTTCTGCTTTTAATAACTAATTTAAGATTTTGCAAAAAATTGCTGATTGTTGCTTGAATGTACTTACGACTGTAAAGATTGAGTAAATTTCATTTTAAACAAGAATAAAGTGTAGTAACATCATTCATTTCTACAGCTTTATTATTTTCACTTTAGAAACAGTACGAGGCCAGTAATTAATTTAATATGTTATTATGTTTATAGATCAAGACACGGAAAGCAACGATACACCCTATTTACGGTGGAAAAAGAAACGAACAGCTTCTGGAGGTTCTCGCGAGGAACAAGGAGAATCAGCGAATTTTCGCGATGAATGGAAGCGTGGAGAACCTCGTCAAGCCTTCGGCAATTAAGAACATAGCGAAACGCCTTTCCCAACCTCCGGATAACTCGCGAAACGACGGCAGAATAACTACCCGATGGAAATAATTATTAACGAAAGGGAACGGTGCTGAAACGAGAACTATCATTAATGGACCGTGGATTCCATGAATCTGTACTATTCTGACTAAAACGCCACGCGCATATATATGTAGACGTAAAAGTACCAAAAAGTTCCTTTGGAAGTCAATAGATCTATTAACTGTTAATAAAATTCTTGTTTGATTGCATTTTTTGAAAATGAACTGGTCATAACCTATATATTAAGGTATACATACATAGTATATTAAGATCAGATCTCGAAAATTAGACCTACGTTAATTTACATATATTTGTACATTGATTGTTATTTTTGAAAATTGGTTAACTATAACCTATATTTGTACAGCTCGTGAAAATCGGTCCGCCATAACCTAATTTTGTACAGCTCTTAAATATCGATCCACCATAACCTATATCTGAGTAGGCATTAACGCCAGAAAATTAATCTGCCATAATCTACACATATTTATACAATAACTGTAATTCTTGGAAACTGTCCCTCCATAATAAATTCGATTGTCATAACCTATGTATACTTAAGTACACACATCCTGAAAATTCTTAACTTATCATTTAAATTATATTTCTAAGTGATACAAAACAACGATGAAACCTGTGAAAATCGTCTATCGGTTGTCGAAGTGCAAGAAGAAACTAAATAGTTGTTGAACAATGGTATTCTTATTGACTCTATCAATAACAATGTTGAGAACCACTGCTGCGGCCAGGTATTCCCCAGTATTCCCGCAGTGACGACTGTCTACGTGAGAACATTTGATGATCGACCGTACGGGCTGTGCATGTGACATAGTGTCGAAATAAATACATGTCAAAACTTGTCAGGATTTATCACGGTTAACCTTCGGTGACGCGTATTATAGTGTTGTATCGTCACGCACGAGACCCCGACGAACTATGCAGGAGTTTCCGTACGTGTTGTCAGAGTACGAGGAAATCAATTCTCTCCTGTACAAACCTATCAATTCTACCCAGCGGATCAAGGTACTTTATTCAATTATCAAGCAATTTTTACATAATAAACAAGAGTGATTACGCCACGCGACAGTCACAATACCTGTGACACCTTTATCGATTAATGCTCTATTGTTCTATTGTTATCGCGTGTACACCCATCCACAGTTCACTGTTACTCGGCTTGTCAAGTTCGAGTTAATTGTCATTCGATTGTTCCGATAACCGGAGGAAAATAATTCTGTCTTTCTTTATCTGCGAATATGAATGTTATACTAATGACAGAAAATGGTAAAAATATTAAACGGTTTCATAACCTGACAACAAACTGTATGCTCATTAATTTACAGTACACATGTTTCAACGCGTCCTCCAACTATATCATCCTAGGCTCGACCAGCGGCAGCATCTACCTGTTTTCAAGGAAGCCATGTTCCTTTCTGCAACTAATACCACTATCAGTAAATTGGTTCTTTTAGATTAAAGTCCATTGCTCGCTTAACAATGCATATGAAAAACACCAGACCAATGTCAACGTACTCATTCCTATCGAAAGGAGGAAAAAGGAAAAAGGAGAGTATCGATGCTGTGCTGTGATAGGCAGATATATTTGCATTTGAACTACATATAATAATGTAAATGCATTAACATCGGTCTGGTGTCGTTCATGTGCAGTACTATTAAGTGTGCGATGGCCCTAAAGGTATAACAACTTTATAATTCCACACTAATTTCCACTTACTTTCCTATGAAAGGAGGGAGCTGTCTCTCGAGTTCTGATATCACCTGACGAGAAAACAATTGCATTAGCCACTGTGCGTGGAGCGGTTTGTCTAGTATCATTGAAGCCCACGCCAAAACTAATAGCAGTATCGACAGAGCACATAAATGAACAGATTAACAGCCTTTGTTGGAACGACAGTAGCTCCGAAGTGTATGCCGGGGATTGGAATGGTAAAATCTCAGTTATGGTATTGTCAATTTTTAAGGTGAGCAATACGTTCAATCTATATGCATGTAAACACATAAACAACTATGTACTGATTGAATAAAAATGATTTCAGGTCAACGGCATGTTTCAAACACCAGCGTGCGCCCTAATGGACCTTGATTCAGCCATTGTGCAGCTAAGTTTCTCTTCACCTTTGTTATTAGCATCGACCTTGACGCGTTGCTACATTTGCGATACTGTACAAGAACAGTATAAACAGGTGGGGAACAAGGCTCGCAACGGGGAATTCGGTGCCTGTTTTTACAAGACATATTCTACAGAAGATACCAGTACACCAGTTGCTCAAAAGGAGGAGAAGCTAATGAACAGAAAGCGCACCTTCAGTTTAATTCCTGAAGGCAACAGCAACGTACAGGAGGAGAACTTCCCACAGATATTCTGTGCTCGACCAGGCTCCAGACTGTGGGAAGTTTCCGCGAACGGGGTGGTGATGAAAACTCATCAGTTCAAAGAGGCTCTGGCTATCCCGCCTGTAAAGATATGCAAACCTAACCTGAGAAAGTCCACGTACCAGAAGCAAATGGAGCAGACGACCTGGACACCGCAATCCGTCAACTTCACACATTTATTCGTTACCGCGAAGAAATATTTATTTTCGTACACTTCCAGAGGCCTATACATACTCGACCCGGTGACCGCGACCGTGATATTGTGGAACAACGAATTTTCGAATATAACCATGGCAGAGACTGTCGAGAACAGGATATATTTGATGACGACCGACGGGGAGTTCCACTGTTTGACTCTGTCCTTCTTAGACTCTTTAATACTGCGATTGTACAATAGGAAAAGCTACTACGAATGCTTAGAGTTATGTCTGATGCACAAAGTACAACTTAGAAAGCTAGTGAACAGCTTGGAGATCGGCAAGGTGTGCGACGTGGAGAATAGGTTGCAGATACTCAGGGACGACGAGCTGTCGACGTTGCTGCACCCTTTGACAAATCTTCTGGACTCTAATTCGAAGGCTAGTCCCAAGAAATTAGACTCGGGGATTGTCGTGGTCAATTCTGGGAACTTAAACGACGAGGAGACTTTCAGGCCCAAGTCTGCATCTCATTGCTCCAAGACTGAATCGAAGGAGGAGACCAACGAGGTTAACAGACCTGAAGATGCTAACTGTAACACAGCGCATGAGGAAAATAATGTTGAAGAGGTACCAGAGGAGTTAGATCCGAACAGAAGTGCGATGCAGAAAATACAAGCAGACTTGGAAGCTGTAAACGCTCTAATTGGGAATATTAGACAGTCCATGAGCGAGGGGGAGTTAGAAAATATAATATCAGATGTTGATTGGAGAATGAACGTGATCAAAGACTTCTACGAGACACTGACTGACTTGAAGAGCTTCCTATACGAAATATTGAGGAGTGCGGAGCTGTATTACTTCAACACTCTGTTGGAGAACGTCTCGATGCAACTGCTTCAATCTACAGATAATACGCACATTGTGAAACAGATAACGAAAGCCTTTGTCAACATAAACGCTCACAGCTGCAGAAGATGTACCTGTGGTAGTCCATACTCAATCAACGAATTAGCGGAACCAAAGTTCCTGGGGGTTGGTAGGGCCCTTCTCAGAAAGTTCGCGAACGAGAACCAAGAACAGTGTGTCAATTTTTGCAATAGTGTACCTTACATGTGGAGGGAGTATTTACCAGTATGTGCAGAGCAGAATGGTATGCTGAGTGATTCGCTTCGTCAGTGCCTTCAGATCAGAGACACTGTTGCGCTGTCCATGCTTTTGCCATTGTTGGATGGAAAACTGTGGAGTGTTTTAGTGACGTTGGCGAAACAGAGTCAAGAGGGACAGTGTCTGTTCTGCGGCAATTATATTAAGCATGGAAACGACGTTGCGTTAGAGTCGATAGAGTGGAGCGCTGTGATACATGAAATCATAAAGAAGCAGGGACCTGATCTCGCCATGGCACTACTAGTTAAGTTAGAGAAGGCTGTTCCAAACATTTCTATCGATAAAAGGTAATCTTTAATTAATGGGGTGAGTCGTATTTTTCATAATTCGAACATGAAATGTAATAGCTATGAATTGTTGCAGCGTGTTCCAGTCACTTGTATTTACGAAAATCTTGTACCAGCATGGAATGAAGCGCACAATTAACTTCAATAAGAACAGTCTCGACTCGTCCGAGTATAACACAATGTGCTCAGCAAAGGTACTTGACTATTCAGCGAGAAAGATAAGAATTTAATAGGGTGTCTCATATCTGTAGAGAATTTTAGGATAATTGTACAATTTTTTAAAAAATTGTGTTGCTTTCTGCAGGTCCAAGACGAATTGGTGGGAGTCCTTGAGAAGGATCTAAGCAGACCTATTGGCAAGAATATTTTCGGCAACGGGGCACATCACTGGGGGATGCACTATCAGAACAAGTTCTCGACGTGTCCGTGCTGCACCCTGTCTCTGCAAACGCCGGTATTGTTAGGTAACAATGGAATCGCGATATTCGGTTGCGGTCATGCTTACCACGTGAACTGTATGATCGAGAAGAAGCTGACGACGTGTAATCTGCATTCTTAAATGTATATAAATACTTGACGAAAATAAAAGGAGTCCCGTAATAGAAAGTTTGAACGTGTTAGGCGATCGTTTGTAATGATTTTATCAAACGTTGCTCATCTAGTCACGAAGATATAGAAGACTTTTTGATACGTGATTTCGTAAGAATCAAAAACAATTAGTAGCTTTGTAAGCGTTCGTACAAATTTATTGTCTCCGTACAGGTCTCTCTCTTTCTCCCTCACAGGACAAACTTAATAAATAATTCATGCCCGAGTTTATTGTGATACGACTAAATGAATCTTTGGTGAAATACTGAAGAATATAAAATTACGCTTCGAATAAATAAATATTATATATATATATACAGATACATACATTCTTCGAGATAAATTATAATGTTGATGTTGAACTAATGATACTTCTAACTACTGTTGAGAATCAAGATTAATTTTATAGATTGAACGTTTCTTGATATCCGTTATAGTTTTGCTATGTACACCTTAGATTTATTTTAATATCATTTAGAAAAATAATGTTCACGCTATCTCTCTCTTCCTTAATAATCATGTACAGAATTTGTACCGTTCAACTACAATACTTAATATATGTATATATTTAATTAAACAATGAAATTCTAGTTTCAATTGAACACTTACCTTATTTCATAAATTTTATTGCTCGGTTTAACAAAATTTATACAGAATGAGGCATTTGATCCTATACTGGATGGAAAAGTAATCGTTGATCCTTTCAAAGGACTCGATCGGTACGAATACTCAATTACGCAGAATACTCAAGAAAGGAAAATAAATACGATCAAGCACTAGTTGTGTAAGTCAATTGAGTGTTCGTACGAATCATTGTTGGCCATGCATTCAGTATCAATTATGGCAATTAAAATTGATCGGGAAGGTCGACGTTGCCCTTGTAGAAAATTAGTATTGCTAGAGACCGTAACAACGGGAACTATCATTTTGGGTCTGTCATTATCAATTTTAGACTCAGCTGGCAATGAGGAGCTTTTTATGGGATATGATTCTACAGGTTTTAAAAAATTCGAAATACACAATTATTTATAGTGAAAAGTTATAAAAATATAAACGTAAACTTCAGAATATAATCATTAGTAATAATTTTGTAAACAGATAGATAAATAAATAAATACTTCGTACACACATTGTTAAATAAAACTGAAAATGCACTGGACGATATCAATTTTGGATTTTTCGACATTCTGAAATTGACCCTCATTTTTATTAAATTTTTCTATCATCCCTACAGTAAACAATCATGCATTTCGGATTTCTTAAAGCTCTTCGAAAATTTTTTCCAGCTACGTCTAAAATTGGCGAATTTCTGCCACTGCCTTTTCGATAAAGTTCGAACGCATAAACAAGTGTCTAACAACAGCGAATCTTTCGAACAAATTGTGTCCATCTCTGAAGTAACCTTGAACAAACAAAATCTGTTTGTTAACAAAAAACAGAGGGTGCTGAGGTCACATAACCTCGCCCAGGGTCATTCGAATTGTCTGCATGGACACTACAGCTTCACTTGAATTATATCGTTCGAGATCAATCTTGCGGGAAATATTGAATCCATTATATTATCCTGACAATAATATTTACGAATGCTAGCCACTACGGTTATGGTTAAACACTGCGTTCACCGTGCGATATACAGCGTGGGAGAAAAGTATTCGTGTACCTTTTATTATTCTATTAATGCTGTATCAATATGAAGCTTTCAGCATTGAAATGAATACTTTCTTCTCTCACTGTACGTGCAGGATTATTCACAAGTCTTTGAAAGGAAATTTTGAAAAATCGATAGTGTCGCCTCAATCTGCATAAGTTTGTTCTATATCGAATCTGCTCCGTATGGAATCGTACGAGATATTGTCGAACGTTTTCCAACCACCGTAAATGAATGCGAGTTTGTTTGGTAACATTCGTTTATCACGCAGAAACTGCAAGTTTAATTGATTTTAACCAGCGATCGTGATCGACTAGACAAGTAACAGCCTTTTTTCTGTCGCATGAGACTTACATCTATTACAAAGTTTTACAACTTCGATTAATTTATAGCTCTTAGTTGTTGCAATACAATGGTAACGAACCTAACGATATAAAATATCGACTATCGTTTTCTTTCATTGTATAAAACAAGATCTTTCATAGATATGGAATTACTTTTGATAGAATATATTGCGTTAAAGCTTCGCAGAGTTTGTCTACTGAGTACCGTGTGTTCGATTAGGCGAATAGATACTTCGGCAGGTGATTTTACGACTCAAAAATAAAGAATTAAGCAATTGCTTAGGAAACTCTGTTTTCAAATTATCGACCGTGCAAGTTCCGCCAATGAAAGCGCGCGCGAGTCGGGCCTCCGGCAATCGCGTGGCGCGTCATTACAGGCGCTCGAGTCTCGCGCGCCCCTATTGGCCTATCTTTAATCGTCGATAATTTAAAAACAGAGCTTCCGACGCGATTTCTTTATTCTTCAAAATCGTCTCATTTCGACTCATAGAATCGCTTACTGAAGCATCCACTACAATCGAGCACACCATAGAACTAATTCAAGTTAAATTTAATAAATCATCGATCGATAATTATCTGTTTAATACGATTAAAAAGTCTACTTCCTTCGACAGAAGCACCGATGGCGAACTTGTTTCAAGTCCGCACGGATACAAAGCGATGGAATTTTGATATTATAAAGACACATGGCATTCGTAAAATTATTGTTATGACGATGCTCAAATTTCTGAACGTCTAATCTACGATAGTTTCGAGTCATCACTGTCGGACGAAATTTGAACATTCGTTGGTTTGACACTTTCGAGAGATCGTGGACGCCAACATGTTAACGGCAAAAGGAAATCTCGTGGGGAAATAATATTGGCTCGCAATTCAGTAATCATTATAGTAATGTCAACTGGAATTGCGATTTTCGTCGGTTAACATGTTGGCGGCGAACCGTTTTGGACTTACACAATTAAGACAATTATCTAACTATAGACTAGACTTGGAAGGGCCGGGAGAATGTGATATAAGAACAAAATCTGCAGCTTGATTGTGCCGTCTAAAACCATCGGAGAGACTTGTCTAATCAAAATATTATACAGAAAAAAGATGGATCTATGGTGAGAGTCAGTTAAAGCTGTATTCAATTACACTTACCCCTCGATTCCATACATATCTCTCCAGGCAATTTCTAATTTTTCGTTTAAAGAAGATACAAAACATGCTATGCAGAAGAGAAGATAACGAAAAAGATCGTAACAAGTGATCACCGTATGATATCGTGTATACTCATACGTTGATCGTTGTACCCAAGAAAACCTGATCTCTAACTAAACACACACAGCATGATGCATTGTGACGCTTAACGTGAGTAGATCGTGGCGATTACAATAGACAGAAAAATGTTTCTAGAACTCTTCGTCCAATTTCTCAGTTCTGTGATTAATAAAAAAATCACAAGAAACGATACATACTCGATTTTTTCTACTATCTTTTTTCGACGCTCAGCTTGCAATATATACATTAAAAATCGCTCGATACCTTAATATGCTTTGTGAGATCACAGAAGAGAATTCATAACTTACACGTAACCGTTTTCTCGTTTGTTTTGCTTGTACTACTTAGTTTTTAAAAATTTTCGTAGTATTAAAAAAGTATATAATTCCTTCGTGCCATTGAAAGTTTGTAAAAGTGAGATAATATCAGCTGCTTGCTTCCGGTATGCGTTTTGAGCTCTAAATTTCTCTCTTTTTTTTTTTGAACGATTCTGATAAATTGAACATTCGATAATTGATCTAATACGCTAATTAATATATCGTTAGTTAGTGCTGACGCAATGCTTCTTTACAGTTTTTTTTTCGCTTATCTATATTCCTAGTTGCATTGGTCTTTTGAATAATTGATGTCTCTAAATGGAATGTGAAGAGTACTTAAATACTGAAAGACTTTTCAGCGTTTTTTCTCGTGTACTTAATCAACTTAGAAAACGATCAAGTACTAACAACTGTCTCTCGACTGTTTGCAAAGATTTCCCTTGACGCACGTGTCTTTTTTGGATTATTATGCTAAACTAAATCCTATTTGTAACACTGTTCAGTGTACAAAGCGCTTCTTTTTTTGTTTGTTTGTTCGTATTGATCATTCCAGGAACGGTTTCTTTTTATCCTCTCCCACTATATCCGTAAAATTATAATCCTTTGCTCTCTGCTTTTGTCAAATATTCTATAAATATGCGAACGAAATACAATCCCTAAAAGTCACGTGTGCTTATTAAATATAAATGATTAAAAAATAAAGCTATAGGTAAAGAGATCTCGTGGCTCTTTACGACTCTCAACGAGAGTCTCAAAATACTCGATCAAAATACTCGAATTATTCATTCAAAACGCAATTATCGTAATTGTTCGATAAATCGCTAAAAATCAATCGTCTAAAAGCCGAACGCATATGCTTCGCGTATCAATATTATTCCGTGAGCTGCGTTTTGAATGCACAATCCCTGTCAGCACGCAGAAAGATAATATGGTACATTTGAAACTATGAGACAAGATTTCTTTTTTTTTTTTTTTGAAGGTACGATGCAGTTCTTTTTTATATTATAAATATAAGGTGTGATCGTTAATTGCCTCGATCGTCTGGGTTCTCAGAGATGGAAAACTCGTCGGAGAAATTAAAGCTCGTTCAAGCCCACAAGACTACCGTACGAAAGTAACATAAAAAGTCAAAAGAAACGGAAACGGAGTTCTTCGAGCTTTGTACAAAAAGGGCTTTTAAGACTACATGTACATTCGATTCGCCTAAAACTACGCTTACATTCGAATTGTTGTTCTGAATGGTTTAGCCAAGAAGAATGAACGTCATTGTATCCTGGTGAATCGATGGCTGCACTATGCTTTTCTTTTAACGAATCTTTCTCGGAGCGAAAGAATACCCCAGCTAAATCCTTTGCGATCCCCCATTGTTTGTTGAGCCATTTTAAACGTAAACGAGTTGCTCCCTGTTGCAGAACATTTGCACAATCGTGTTTTAAAAGGGAGACACTGTTTTAGATACTTCGATGGCGTACTTTTTGGAAATCACATTGTAATTGATTAGCAGACTGTGGATTTTTAAAGATGCAACGAAATGTATACATAAATAATATTTGTATGGTAGGACATTTGTTTAGTTGTTCATTCGTTTTAGAGTATTTAACATTGAGTGAAACTGGGTGCAAAAAATCCAAAGTCTGACTATTATCGTTAGACTTTAGTATTTAATATAAATAATGGTTTCGTATTTATTCTTACACGTTAAGAATTATTTAGTGATTCTCGAATTGTTTTGCAGTATGTTAGATTCGCTGCTGTAATTTTAATACTGCATAACGTAAAAACTATTCCGAAACTAACATAGAAACCGTTCTTTCTTGACACGTAGACTGTACGTTTATGCATTAAAAATAGGCGTAGTTGGATGAAACATGAGAAAATAAGTAAATTTCATTTCTGACTCACGCATTAATGAAATGTTAAATTTTGTGTTAAAATTGAAAACGGAAATCGCAACAGCAATATAAATTTCCAAAGTATACTAAAGATAAGGAATTATTTAACAAATATATATCTTTGGGTATATATTATTAAAAAACAAATGGCTAAAAATTTAGATAGACACATTCTCGTTATTTTTATAAAGTAATGTAAAACTTTTAGCGCTCCGTAAAACTAGTGTTAAGCTTCCTTTTCGATGTAACGAACCCTTCAAAAATTTTACTAACAGACTTCCGGCAAATAAAGTGTTAGAGACGAGCGCATAAATGTCCCATAAAAATCTCTTTGCAAATGCGTGAGTTATTATACAGCTGTGAATGTTGCCATAAAACTTGCATAAACGTCCTCAGTCTATTTAACTTAATAAGAAGCTTCGAGACATCGCTAATGTACAAGATAAAACGATTAATCAAGGAAATATGCTGACTCATCTTTCAAAACGAAGTCTAAAACAAAGACCGAAATAAAGACACGGAATCGCAAAGGATTAAATGCAGAATAACTCAAACAATTGGACTATGAGTTGGTCATGCTAAAACCGGCGTAGGTCTTATCGCTAACCCGTATAGTATCTCAACTAGGGCTCTTACGATTACTCGGATTCACGGGTACTTGAGTATCCGAGTATTCAAATATTGACTCGATGTAAGACCAAGAATATATTCGAGTATTTTGATAATCGGTCAATTGAAGATTTGAGTACTCAGGTACTCATTCGAGTACTTGGATCTCAGCACTCAAGTACTTAGATACTTACTTGATTTCGACCAAGAGTACTTGTACTTTTCGATCTCATATTCGATTTTGTACCGAGCACCGACTGCTCGGGTACTAATTTGAATTCAAGTATTCAGCTACTCATAAATACATAGATACTCATCCAATTTAGATTTTTCGTTTTTAATAAACAGTTAATACTTTGAGTAATCATATTCGCGAGGAGCAGTCAAAATAGCTGCCATTAACCCCTTGTTACTACTAAATATGAATGTTATTAAATCCCTTTAAATTAAAATGGAATTCCATTTTTTCCTGGTGAATCATAAACGTCAAAGAGGTTCTAACCATAGTAATCACAAAATAAATCGTAGTGCAAGGGGTTAAGCAATAGAAATATCTTCAACAATGATCAGATGTGATTATCCAGTTGTTGAGAAATGATTGCGACCTAAAGTGGCAACTTCAAAAAAGTGCACCGATAGAAGGCAAATTAGCTAAGCGAACTAGCTACAACTATTTCCATTACTTAACAGGAGATATTAACGTAACTGAGCCTCCCTCCAAATGGCATTTAACCCTACTGAGTGATGACTAGACCGCGGATTTTATGCATTTATAATAAAAATGAATAGGTGAAATTTAAAACTAAGCATTTACGAATGTTGATAAGTTACCTTCAACTTATTGAAATTGATAAAAGAAACAGGGAAGTTTTTATCTGGCTCCTGTTACTTGTAATTCAGACAGAAAATTTTTATTTTGCATACAGATCCGCAGTCTACTGATGACCTAACGTACAAGATATGATATACTACGTGACGATTCGAGAAGATCTTAAACACTTGACACATCAACTGATCATGAAAGTACCTAACGCAGGAGAATATGTGTCAACGAAAGGAGGCGTAGAGGAGCTAGAGGGTCAGGATTCAGAGAAAGATGATAACGCAGAAGCGGGTCTCTAGCAAACGTTACAACTTTGTACAATATTCTCATCAACAGACTCTTGCGGTTTTCCAGTTTGAAGAATTTGTGAAGGAAGTTAACCACATGACCTCAAAGACCCTCCTATCGTGATGAATCCGGGTCTATTTTGACCCGATTATTTGATTAATCATAGTTTTTGGCGAATTAATCAAACGAACAGCTGCTACATTAGAAACGCCAGAAAGACTAACCTGTGTAACACGTTCGCTACCATCGTTCCACATGTGTGGCACCCACAATCCCATAGTTTAAATAAATCTAGTAAATTTGTTTTTCATGTAAGCTACTATTTAAAATCATAGAATAAGCATAATATTAACACTCGAGTGACGACTCTCCCGCACCATTAAAAATATTTTTTAAAGTATCACATTCGTTTATGTTTAATAAATTACTAAATATATAAGTCTTAGTTTTGTATGCATAAAATGAAAAAATCATATAGAATGGAAATATCCTAGGTCGAAAGAAACGTTTCGTTTTCGAGTTAAAATAGTTCTGAGTGCAAAGAAGATAAGTATTGAAACAAGTGGTGGTAGCGAACGTGTTCAAAGAGATTCCTTTAAAAATATATTTAAAAAAAAATTGATAAATAAAGTAGTGTACTTGCAGTTTTCTAATTTTATTGAGTATTCCGAGTACTCGGATACCCGTTTAGTAAGAGCTCTAGTTTTGACTATATGTAGAATGGCACATAGAGAAACATATATCGTTCCCGATCATGCAAACTGACGATACTCGTCAAAGTTATATAACTATAAAAAGCTCTCTCTCTCTCTTTCTCTCTCTTTCACTCTCTCCCTCTCTTTCTCACGGAATCTCCTTCGATTTTCTTTGGGACCAGGATTAACTATCCTGTACCGTGCTCTGTGAGTGTTCCTCGTCCGTTTCCTGGTACTTGTTAAAAGGTACCGGACGCTCAGCCCTTTGCGATCCTCTTCCCTTCTCATAGTCTCTAGAAAATGATCCGATGTATTAAAAAAAATCTTTCTCCATCTGCGAAAAGCTCCACACAAAGAAAAAAAAAATGAAAAAAAAATCCAAACGGAAACACGTTCACACATACAAATCATAGTAAATCAGTGGGTGTTACAGAGTCGCAGAAAAGAGATTGTGTCTCTCTCTCTCTCTCTATCTCTCAAAGAATATGTTCAACGCGTGACTCTCATTGTTCAAGATGCTCTCTTTCTCTCGCTCTCTCACTCGCAGAACGATAATCGTGGTCAAAAGTGGACCGTAAAGGGTTCAGCTTGGCAACGATCGTCCGATACAATAGGAGTTCAATTATGTACAGCGTGTAATCTCACAGAGCAGAGTCGCCGATTTTGCGTTGATTGTTTTTTTTTTTTTTTGTAAAAATATACGATAAAAGGTCCCATCGAAAGGCGAACCGTTCATGTTCAAGTGCTTTCTTATGGCAGTCCTCCTTCTGTGAACATTTTGTAACTCTTTCATGCATGCTAGTTTTGCTTACAGTTGTACGGTTTACTCGACGACATTTCGATCAATAAATTATAATAAATAACGTAAGAGGGTGGTTCCCGAAATTGGAGGGGTATCTTGAGGGATGAAGATCGTAAAATGTCATGCTGAGTATTGGTACTCTGGTACCAAGCTCTATCGACTGGGGCATGAAAGAGTTATGCTGTCGAATCAGTGCAATTAATGTTTAACACCCCGGTGATCAAGGACTGCTATTTTAAATGCTACACACAACTGTATGTAATTCAATTTGGTATAATGGCTGTAACTAGACTGCTGATTGTATGTCTTGTTTTTTATGTCTTTGATGTCAATTCTTATACTGACTCACTTAACTGTACCACCTGAATTAACTCAGAACCTACTTGTTGCATCAAAAAATTTCACGGGTGCATATAATGGAATAATTGGTTTCTTCATACTTCACTTTGTTATCGAGATACGAGGTCAGTATTAAGTTATGTGAGGTTAACAAGTAATAATTACCCAGATATTCTTTAGCTAATCTTTGGTGGAAGTATGATGACAAAACTTTTTCCGTTTTAATTTTTTTTTTTTTATGAAACTTTTACCAACATATTCGTGACAATTTTCTGATTAAAATAAGCGCAAACACGATACAATTTAGATTATATTTACTGTTCTATTATCCGAACGCTCATGTGCAACTAATTGGTATGCATAATAGAGATTCCACTCTATCTTGGATCAAACGTGTATGTATGATTCGAATTGTGTCGTGTTTGGACTCATTGTAATCAGAAATGCGTCGCGAACATGTTGGTAAAAGTTTCATAAAGAAATAATTTCAAATAAACAAGCTATCACGGAATTTGACCGAAGATGCATTGATGGTCTTATTTGATATGAAGATATTTTTATTAGAAACTTTTTGTTACGTATCGAGTAGGTTACGAATAAATTCAGGTGATACAGTTGAGTAACTCACCCTGTATGACTTGTAAAAATTTAGCACATAGGAATCGGTGAACTAGTTACAACCCTACATTAAAATCTTGATCGCAAGAGGATTAAGAAGAAAAACTGTTCTGCAAATGATGCAGGAACTGCTAGTGAGTTAGACACCGTTCAAACGAACATTCTGCGCTTTCACAATAGTGTTGGACGATGTTTGAAACTAGTATTAAACAGGAGGTAACAGTTGGAATGGAAACTAATTCGCCAGAAATAATTGGACGTAAAACCTCCGGAATTAATCCTTTGCTGGAGGAAATTAAAATTGAATGAAAACTCTCGAGAAGGAATACACTTCACTGTTCCAATTCTTAAAAAAAAAAAAAAAAGAACTAGACTACAGATGTTTATGCAATTCACGTGATATGTTAAAAGACTAATTTCGAAATAGATTAGCCAAACAAAAATTTGTCTAGATGTTCCTGAAGAAGTTAAAATGGAATAAAAATGTTATGCAGACATTTAAAAAAACTATAATATTATAAATTTTGCTAAATATAAAATTCGCAGTCTAGAGACAACGCAAAACAAATACTATTAAATTCACCGTGGGTCAGAACACACCCAGCTCGGCAAAGGATTCCACGGAGTCATTCAAATAAATATACGTTCTCGACAAATTAGTTTCCTCGATCGCAGGAAAAACATTTTCATCAACAAAATTCCCTGTCATCTTTTGACTCCCAATCGCTACGAGCAACGTTTACATAAACAAATAATCAGGGAGTCGAAAGAATCATAATTCGGTTTCACCTTTCGATCGGCGTTTAGGACAAGTGTGTCTGGCACAAAAACAAAAATAACATTCTTTGAATATCAGGAGATTGTGTGTACTGACGAATAAATTAAAGACACGTTTATCACGTATATTTGATCATTTTTTGAAAGCATATATATATATGTGTATGTGTGTGTATATATATACATATATATATATATATACATGTATATATATATATTCAGATACAATCTTGCGTTCGTCGCAGAGCTTCAGAAGTGTTCGACGAATCCGTAACAAAAGGGAGAGAAGTCGTCTTCGTTCTTCCCGGAGGCCAACAGACAGCTCCAACGTATTTTCAGCTTCTCTGTAAACCGCAACTGAACGCGAAACAAAACCATCCCCGCGTGCCAGAGGCTTTTGTCACACGGTTCATCTCTCTTTTTCTGCTTTTTTGTTTCTGTGTAATTAGAACAGGTTTTATCTCGTGTGTACCCCTCGAAAAAGGAACTGAACTGAGTCTCATCTGGGAACGTTACATAAAGATATATATGTTTGCTTGTGTTATGTACCTACGCGTTCCAATCGCGTATCATATACATGTATGTACACACACACACATATATATACATATATATATTTTTTTTATGTATACATACATGTATGCCTACGCTGCGTTAAAAGACAGGATCAAGAAAGTAGTGACTTTAAAATGAAACGTATGCGCGTAAAATTCTACAGCGTATATAAATATATACACATACTTGTACATAGATATGATATATACACATATGTGTATATATAAGAATCCCATGAGAGTCCACACGGTAACTTGGTAAAACTGGCGGTTGGCTTAACACTTTCCTGTTAGGTTACAATCAAGATTTTGTTTCATTTTAATCAGCATGTCGACTGTGTGTCAAACTTAAAAATCCATTCTTCTGGTGATTGTTTTACATTCTTTGTAATGCGTAGATAACGTAAGTCGATGTTTAAGTGTCATTAAATATTCTGATTGTCGCTCGTTATCCAGTGATTGACTTTTATTACTTGCGCCATTGAAAAGATAATTAAACAAGATTAAAATTACTGTTTTGCAGATCTCGAGCAGTTCTTTCATTAAAGGCGTACGCAACCATGCCAGTATCAAGAAATTCCTTCTTGCTTTTTCTTAAAGTTTTGTATGCGTAGACACACTGAAAATGATTACATATCATGTGAGACAAATGTTAATCATTTGTCACCTTTGTTTTTAGACACTGAAAATGATTTTATTAGCTTAGAATTGAAAGACGTATTTTTTAAAATGTAACATTATAAGTAGATGAAGTGTCGTAGCGTAAAACAGAACATAGCGTACAACATTCTGACGTCTCAATCGTTGTACTTTTAAACTGGGTGTCCCAGAAAGAGTGTAGTCCAAAAAAAAAAAAGAGGTGATGGCTGAGGTCATTGGAGTAACTTTTTCCTTTGCCAATTCACGCCGAGACACTTTGTTTTCGTTAATAACTCGAAAAAAGGATCTTCAAATCACTTCAGCAATCATGCCTTTCTTTTTCCAATAATCTTTCTGGGTCACCCTACATGTATATTTATGGTTAACCCTTTCACGATTAAATGGAATTAATGATCAATCAATGCACATGCTTGAAAAAACTGAATTCTTTCAGCGAAGAAGAACGCTTTGCCTGCAACGAGCCTCCATTTCCTTACTTTTCAAAATTATTGAAGGATCGTACCCTCTATTGTTCGTACAAAATTTGTTTAACTTTAAGTAATATAAAGAAATAAAAACAAACTATAGACATTCAACATTCTCGACAAAAATACTTTTCTTACGAACTACTCGCAAGGAAAGAATGTTGGCTTCGCTAACATCTTTTAGCGAACCAAGGTCACATACACCTTGAACAAACTGCTCCGTCAAAATCCCACAAGTCAACATGCTGCCGATTCAACAATTAAGACGCAGTCGACGCATTTCAACCTCTCCACGAACAAACCACAGTCGAGCCAAGTTTCAATTCTGACATAAAGAGTCGTAGAACGTTGAAGAGAGAATCGTCTGGTGATCTTGATCAGGAAAGTGTTAAGGTATTCAGAGAATCAGTGTTGAACAGGAAAAACGCGTGTCCTCTTGGGTCTGTTTTCGTCCCAGAAGTCTTCGCAAAGGAACCAAACGACGAGATGTCCCCGACTAGCTCACTCTACCGTGTCTTGATGTTCCTCTTTGCTTCTGATGTGAAATCCTCTCTCGCTCTTTTTCTCTCATTTGCTCTCTCTCTCTCTCTCTTTCTCTCTCGTTCTATCTTTATATTTTGTCTGTTTGTTCTTTAATGTCTCGAACGATGCGAGGAGTCTCCACGTTCGTCGCGGCGATCTCTTTCCCGTTCTCGTTCCCGTTCACGTTCTGGTTCTCGTTCTCTCTCCGATGGTCTGCGGCTTGATTCTCGTTCTCGATCTCTGTCTCGTTCACGCTCTCTGTAGCGATCGTCATAATACCTACACAAGTCACGTCAGCCAATTATCTTACTTTAACGGTGGTACCAGTTTTTTGTTTTGTTTTTGTCTTTAAGATGTACAACATTGAATTATCTTATCGTTACGCTAAGCTCCCTTGTGTGACAACTCTCTCCCTCTCTTTGTATACAAGTTCGCTTTATTCTTTTTTTTTTTTTAATAGTTTGTACTCCTCTTTGTTTGTGGAACTGTACGACCGGTTAGAGTATAGGGTTGAAGACGAGTGTAGCACGGTAGGAATTTGGTTACCCCTGGCAAAAAGTGAGAAATCATCAATAATATAAAATTACTATCAAGCATATACATATGTTTAAATTGTTTTTGTCATTGACGAAAATGTTACATAAATATCGAAACATTATTTTGAACAAAGATCTTTTTGAGTTATAAATACATGTAAATTGCTTGGAAAATATATAAACATTTTGCAGAAAGAAAGGAACAAATTGTAACTTTTATACTTGGTATTTGAAAAGTACTTATGCCAATTAATTAACTACTTCATACATATTTCTTAGGGTAATCACTTTTTGCCAGGGGCAGAGTATCGAAATTTAATTCGTTTGAAAGTTAAGCAAATATATCATATGCAGACAATTTTTATTATATTGATACTCGAAAAGTTCTCTATAATGTACTATATATGGAGTGGGTCACTTAGAACTGGAACGCAAAATATTCTTCTTGTTTTTAATAGCGTAAAAAATATTTATTTCGAGGTGGCAAATATCACGATGAAAAGAATTTTTCAAGGTCACACTTCGAGGTCATACTCTTACGTTACTATCACCTTTATAATGAAATCTCAAAACTCAAAATATGAGTGTGAAAAAGGAGTTCTTTTTGTAACAACATTTTCTCGTTTGGGACATTTCTTAAAACTTTTTTATGCCATTAAAAACTACAACGATATTTTGGTTCTGGTTTTACGGGACACCCTGTATATTGGCACCTAAACGAGCAAAGTGTACGATGCAAACAGGGACTGGAATAAACAAACTAATTACTCGATCGATCAAGCTTCTCCATACCATTACAATACAATTATATTATTTATGTTTCATCTTTGTAATAACAATAGTAGCTACTTGAACACTGAACCACTTCCCTTTCTCTTTCTACTTTCGTAAGTATCCCTCGTAACCGAACCTTTATCATCGAACACTTGACCCTCGGAGACCCGTGGCGGGTCAGTATTGACCCATATATACATATTTTACTTTTGAACTATTAGAAATTTTACAACAGCTAATACTTCGACTCTCGATTATTTTTCTATCTAAATAATATATACGTATGCCCCTTTTAAATCAATCTCTTCGAATATTTCTGGAACTGTTGGAAATATAAAAGAATATTGTAAATAAAAGTTCAATGGTTTCAAAGAGTACATAATTTAACGCAAATATTTTTTACAGATAATCCCATACAAGTCATATGAAGGTCAACTGTATTGTTTTAAATAAAATCATATATCTTCGAATGCAGTGATTAATGCAGTTTCCAATTCATTACAAAAAAGTACTAAACCACACATACCCAAAAACCGTTAATTAAAGAGATATTTTAATTTGAATACCGTGTACTGCTCTGCAGTTCTATTAAAATATCTCGCAAATTAACGACTTTCGACTACGAGTGGTTTAATACTTTTTTGTAGAGAATCGTATACTGTATCAACCACTGTATTAAAAAATATATCATTCCATTAAATTAAAATAGTTGTCCTTCGTATGACCTCTAAGCATCCACCCACGAAACATTTTTTATATCACCAACAATTTCGTAGATATTTCAAGGTGATTTAAATGGAACACCCTGCATATTTTTGTAACTTGGGTCTAAGTAGACCCGGCACGGGTCACCAAGTATTTGTGGCGCTGTTTGAACCTCTTTTGCATCGAACAACGGATAGAACATATTTTTTTTTGTCTGTTTCGAGAAATACTACATGCATTCACTTTAATGGAAAAAAAGTATAAATTACCTAGACGCCTTGGAAGACGAGACGGGAGGCGTCTCTGGCGGTTCTTCTTTTACTCTTGGCCTGGCTGACTGACGTGTCGTACTAATGGAAAATGCATACACTTTGTTATGGACTTATACTGTTACCCGGAGGCTTAGTACGTTGCTTTATGTTAAAACAAGAAAATATTCAATTTTTTTGGTCTCTGTCTTACGAGTCTACGAGTGTGACCGCACACTTCGGTTATAACAGCTCGATATTACTCTTAAGGCATACACCAATCTGAGAATTGTTTCCTTCAGATCGGTTGGCATAAACTAGTAATGTCTCCATAAATGTGAAAACTTCGGAAAAGTCAACGTGTACAAACACTGTTCTACTTGATCTGTCGTTGGCATCGAACGTAGGAAAGGATAGCGAGTAAACAAACATTGTCGCCAATGCGAGACAATACTAATCTAATGAAAAAACCTTTTTGTTTTTAATGATTTTTCTTACGAAACTTTTACTAATATGTTCGTGACGTTTTTCTGATTAAAATGAGTCCAAACGCGATACACTTTGGCTCAGGTTTACTTGTTTAATCCACGATATAGTGGAACCTCAATTATGCGAACTAATCAGTGGAATATAAATGTTTAGATAATAAAATCATCCAGTTACAGTGTCAGATTAATTCTTTACTGATTTGTAGAATGACTCGTATTGTATAGTAATAGCTTTCGATTGAATTAAAAAATCATTGGTTCGCATAATCAAGATCTTAGTTTACCTGGAATTAAAGGAGTAAATATGCTCCAAAGTATGTCGTGTTTAGACTCATTTGAATAAAAAAAATGTGACGAATATGTTAGTAAAAAATAATAAAAAACAAACAAGTTTTGTTATTCAATTAGTACTATCTCATCAATATATGTGATCCTGAATCATGTTGCAAATATCATGCACCTCTTTTTTTTACATATTTGGAGACATTACTGTGTATGGATATACGCATTCATAGTTCTGCAGAGTTGGGCATTGATCAATTAAAATTTTCTATTTGATTCATCACCGATTATAAATAATTAATCAGTGCTTCTGACTAGGCATTAATTAGACCGATTAGCTAATGCTTACAATGGAACAGAATTAATTTGTTCGATTTATCAATGCTTATGATTAAAGGGAATTAATTGTCGTAATTGATTAAATCGATTCATAAGATTAATCGTCAATGCATTGGAGTAATCGTGAATAC
Source organism: Halictus rubicundus (assembly GCF_050948215.1). Lineage (NCBI taxonomy): Eukaryota > Metazoa > Arthropoda > Insecta > Hymenoptera > Halictidae > Halictus > Halictus rubicundus. The sequence continues at coordinate 13,028,959 of NC_135155.1, read as the reverse complement.
TAATTTCGTCAGTGTAGTAATAAATTCATTGCAAAAGTAAATTTTTCTAAAAAATATATTGCAACAAAATATATATTGATAACCGAATACTATGTAAATATTTAGTTCACGATGAAGAAATGTAATAATTTATGATTGAATAACATCTTCAAGTAATTGCAATTATATATCAGCTGAATTACAAACTTTAATTACACTATTCCACTTGTAAATTGTTAACTATATTAAATATTGCCGAACTCTGCAGTTGATTATAGACTTCTACTATCAGCGTGTTATGATAATTAATATAAATTACAATTAACGGTCCTACACAAGTGCAACTGTACACACTTGCGCAAGAAACCTTGTGATGTATATTTTATGTAATTTCTTAAACCTGAAACTATACTTCCATACACCTATACTGCAATATAAATTAGTATAACACAAAATGTATAATAAAGTATCAATATCTGATGCATCTATATAGCTCCAGGGTTAATAATCTCATTGTAATAAAATGTTTATACATACTACCATGATGTAAGAACTACCATGAGTAATATCTGTATGATTAATAAATACTAACATAGTACAATGTTGCACCAGTACCAGCTTTGAGTCTTATCTTATTGTGCAATAAAATCATGTTTTCCCTAAATTATTAATCGGTACATTGCTTCGAAACAGAAAACATAATTGTATATCCTCATCGAATGATAATTACACATTATATCAATAATGTTGAAGTTATAATGATTTTGTTTCACATATTTCGTCGAACACACATTGTCGGTTTTTAATGTACAAGAATTAATCATTAATTTATGAACTGCCTTTCGTAAACAAAATAAAAAACTAATGGAATAGTAATGGAAACTCATTAATCATGCATCGATCGAGATCGATTTCAAGATTATTGAAATTACCAAAATTACAAATCTTCTGTTCAACATTAAATTCCCCCTACAAATTATAAAAATTGCAATCTTTCATTAAACATTAAATTCCCTCAAAAAATCATTTATGTAATTTAACATTATATAATATAACACTGTTTCCATTATTTTAGCCTGCACACCGCGCAAGCAGTTCATAAACTAAACAATTAATTTTCATTGTACTATAAATACATTGGTCAATCACTGTACCGAAATATTCTAAAAAAATATCAAGTAGTACTCATGCCAGAAATTGCATGTTCACACGATGGTTTTACACATTTATCAAGTTCTGATCTTGCGAAAGAAATTAGAATCATACAGGAGGAAACCAAAGGGAAAAACGACAGAGATATACATATGTATATATCTTAAAGAAGCTACAATTCGTTTGAACTCTCAGTTTGTTCGATTAAATAAACAGTTAACGCATCAGGAAGACTATGTTACACAGCTTCGACCATTAACCTTTTATTGATGCAAATCAATGTAAAATTCAGAGAACATTTTGCGATATCGAGTGCACTCACATACACATTTGAGATACTATAATTGTAACGAAATTCGTTTCTTTCTCAGATATACAGTATAGAATAAGTGTGCTGACGCGTCTCCTCTTTTTACCACTGTAGCACGCTTAATTTTTCCTACTTTGTATCTGATGTATCATTGATCATGTATTAATCACTAAACTCCAATAAAAATCATATTCAATATTTAAAAGACAAATTTCACTATCAAATTTACAATTCGTAAACTTCAGAATCGTATTCAATATTCAAAAGACAGCCTTTCGTTTGCTTATACTGAATATTTCTGGGTAATAAACGAATCGACTAAAATTAGAATCTTACTTTTTAGTTTTTCGTAGTCAAATTTTGAACACTAGAAAATTTACAATTCGCAAATTGAATATTCTTATTCCAGCTGTACAGCTCTAGTTACATTAATATAATTATCATTATTTATATATATAATCTTCCTAGAACAGTGTTTTATGTAAAAGCTGAGATCGCAGTACTAGTGGCTATATGACTTCATTGAGTACTGTAAAAAACCTCCTTTTCTTTGTTGCCAATAATTAACTATAATGAGAATCATTTACTTGCGTCAACGTCCACCAATGACATTTTAAAAACAATTCGAAAGATCTGTTACATCCGAGCAAATTTAAAAAGATTTGAAAATTGTAAAATCATTCGTTTGTCCCCGAATTAACAATATTTACTGCACAAATTTTTAATAAATACATAATAATAATTCTTTATGTCTTGAATTATAATTTTTTTTCTTCTAAAAACCTTTTATTTTGTATTTCGAATTAAGCGCGAATGCATACAGTAAACGAGTTAAATTTTATAATAATGTATATTAAATTTATAGTAATATTTTGGTCATTTTAATCGCTTTCATTATTTATATCTATCTTTAATAAAGAATTGAATAATACGAAATTGATCACAAAATATGTGAGTGCAGTGCATAAAGATTAATGCGAGGAGTATAACAGCTGTTTAAATTTCAACATTGATTATTTAGCTAAATGATAATAGCGCAGAGCACCTGAATCGCGATATCTGATAGTTTGTAAATGACGTCGATTTATCGTCTCCACCATCACAACAAAATGAATATTGATCAATCGTTACATTTAATTAATTAACATTTGCTTTGTTATGATTGTAACACAAAGAACATGATTATTGAACACATTAATTGCTACGTTATGTACCATTTAGACCTTAATGTAACTTTATCTTTACTTCAAGCAATAAAAAAGATAATAACTTAATTTTGAGACATGTAAAAGGACATTAAATTACAAAAATTTGAATATGGTCATTGTACGGAAAGTTGCAAAAACACTAGACATTTTCTTAAAATTTGTTTAAACGAGGCATAAAAATATTAAATAGCAATTAATATGTCGAATTATAAATTTATTCTCGTTTAACCCTGTTACTGTTCTTTAAACAGCACAACGTCCAACTAATCAGATCGAAATTGTTCTCTAAAGGTGGCTACATTAAATTCGAAATTATTTACATTCGAGTCTATTTTAAAAATGATGTCACAGTGAAAGGGTTAATTAATTTCATATAACTTTAAATCGTAATGTATACTAAATCACAAGTTACAGGTGTCTTATAAATTATGTTGACGAGACTGTAAAATTATCTACGATCCTTGTCTGTAGCCTTTCGTTAATCTATTTTAAATAATGAACCAGTATAGATGGTAGTAATACAGCAATTACAGAATTACAACGAATGCTGACGACAATGATCCTGACACGTTCGACGGCAATTGTTCAAATTTTCTTCTCTAATCGATAAATAAACATCATCGCACAGTTGGGCATTAGTCAACATTTCTAATTCATTGATTTTATCAATTAATGCTTATCATTAGAGACAATTAGACGTAAAATATATAGACTATTGACGAATATCGTCAATTAATTAAACAATGACTATAAATTACATTAATCATTGATTATCAATTTTGATTTAAAACCAAAGTCAAATTTTAATTTGTTTTCTATGCATCTAGTAAATTATGTTAATTTAGATTACTTTGATCAGTGTTCAAATTTTAATGATAAAATAACAAGAATATGTTACGATTATGGCAAACGTGTATAATTGAATATAATAATTGGACAAAATTCAACATATTGCAATTCAACTTAATCCTTGAACATAATTCGAATATGTATTTGAATTGTACAACACAATAGTATAATTGAATTTATTGGATAGTAAAAATGATTTTAATACTTAATCATGAATCCAGTCGATGATTAAATAATTTACACATTAATCCAGTTGGTGAATTAACATCTGTTTCAGTTAAGATTATGACTTAGTCAAGTTCAGTATTTAATCATAAACTGCTATTGATTATCAAAGATTTCATTTAAAGTCAGTTATCTACGATAAATATTGCCCAACTCTGCATCAACGAAAGTTTTACAATAAATTCCAGTCAGCAGCCTAAAACTCGCAGAACAGATTAATGCATTCTTTATCGCCCATTCGCCTACGGTTATACTTAATTAACTCGAATCCTCGCTGGACACCGAATTAATTACACGAGATAATTGCTTTGTGAAAAGAACGTTTCTCCCAGCGAGACAAGCTTACGTTACTGGGAACAGTGTGTATCGTTGTACTAACGATTTTGTATTAGCGGCACGCGATGCTTTTCTGTGTACTGTTTATAATAAGAATAATAATAATAATGATAATAATAATAATAATAATAATTAATAGTAATAATATACAAATTACGTGTACAACGTGGACTATTTCAAGAAAACACAAGTTCTGTTGTGTGACACGCACGTATTATTCATAATATGACAAGAAACATGTTCAGTTGTCACAGTGAATAAAATTTGAATTATGTGAGGAGATTGTGTTGAGCTTACCTTTCTTCTCTGCTTCGCTCTCTATACTCGCGATCTCTTTCGCGTTCACGATCCCTCTCCCTGCTTCGTGATCGTTCCCGTGGATATGCTTCGCTGTAATAACGTTCCCTGTCGCGATCGCGATCCCTTTCCCTCTCGCGATCACGCTCTCTGTCCCGTTCCCTGTCCCTATCCCTGCTTCTCTCTCTGTACTCCCTGTCACGGCTTCTTGATCTCTCGCGTCTCCTTCTGTGACTGCGCTCTCTATCGCGGGAACGAGACCGTTCTGCAACCACCAAAACAACGTTAGAACATTCTAATATACACGCCAAATATCCTAGTACGTGTACACTGCTCCCCTAAAGGCAATAGGCTAGACACAGTCGTACAGCATCAAGAAGTTAATAGATAACCCTTTTGCGGTCCTACTTAACAAAGGAATGAAGCTTACCTCTTCGCGCAGACCCATAGCTCTTAGTTTCAACGCCGCGTAGTGTATCTTGCAGAGAGCTGATCAGAATCTTGCATCTGTCATCGGCAGCGACCTTCGACTGCTTTATCAATGAGATAGCAGTAACCAGAGTCTCGATGGCGCTCGCATACTCTCCCGCAGCAGCGTCTGACACTGCTCGACCAATGGCAGACGAGGATACTGTTCTGTTTCTGGTCATTATTTCCTCAAACTCTTGTTCCGTAAGCGGTGGGGGTCCTTCAGGACGATGATCGGGTCCTGGCGCACCGTAAGGTGGCTGCAAATGTTTGTCGGATTTCATCATGGTAACTAATGTTCAACAGAAGACACGTATATTAATTAAAAACGTATAAACTGATTATACTTGTGTTGCAGGTGGCCCGTAACCGTGAGGTGGTACGTGAGGTGGACCATGAGGCTGACCGTGAGGAGGTCCGTGAGGAGGACCATGAGGTGGTCCATGTGGTGGGCCATGCGGAGGCCCATGAGGTGGACCAGGAGGGCCTGGAGGATGCTGTCCTGGATGCTGATGGGGTGGTCCTTGTGGGAAGAATGCGGGATTAACGTGCGGCGCCGGAGGTCCTTGCGGAGGTCCTTGAGGCGGTCCTCCGTGTCCCGGCGGTGGTCCCCCTGGACCTGGCAACATTCCTGATCAATATCCATGTTAGCTTGCAACCGTACAGCAAGCTCGCAGAGAATACTGCGGTTTACATTCACTGTTACAGAGGCAGCCCGGCCCACCGACTTCGGAAAGTGGATCAGACCTTGAAAACTTACAAGGGAACATATTCAAGTTACACTAGCCGATTTTAATGAAGCAATTTGTGAGCGTTAGTTCTTAGAAAAATATTGGACACCTTCAGACGTGACGAGAGAATATTATGAATTTAATTCCATTTAAACCATTTCTCTGGCTCTAACAATTTCCAAGATATTCAATAGAATATGTTTTCACCCCTTCTATGTAGACGATGGCCGATAAAAAAGGACACGTGCTGAATATTTTTCTGAGAACTAGCTCTCACAAAAGTTTCATTAAAATCGGCTTGTGTAACTTAAATATACTCCTTTGTTAGACTGAAACGTGTTCCAAAACTCATGCGGGGTTCAAAAACAAAAACAACTCTACAGTTGATTAAAATAAATTATCGACCTAAACCAAGCTCCCCCCTTTGCGCACTCGATAGCGTATGCTGTTTTGCTTTAGGATATGCTTGCACAATACCACGATGCCGAATTCATTCTCAATAATATAGTGTGTCCGAAAAATGTATTTCCTTGATAGGAGCGTTTCCCAAGGTCATCCCTTTCAAGGAAGTACAACATTTTTGGAACATCCTTAGATTCCCCCTTGATCCACATACCCCGTCAATTCGAATATTAAAATGGTTTCTCCTCGAACGATAACATGAAAACTAATGTTATTTCCCATGTTATCACTGTCTGAAACACCTTGTACCTTCATACTCCTAAGCAAGAAAATTTCCCTCAATATCATGCATTATCGTGTGGAAGGTGTGGTAACATAAACACGGTCTATTGTATATTGTTAATATTCAATGAACGTCCGAAATTTCTCACCACCCATCGAACCTGGAGGAGGTCCTCTCTGTGGTGGGCCTTGACCAGGTTGCGGGCCTTGCATATGTTGATGTTGAGGGAAACCTGGTGGTCCCTGAGGCCCGTGATGCATCCCTATGCACATTGAATAAAACGTAAGTGAACGTTCGTTCGTAGCAGCTTCGTTAGACGGTGATTTATCACACTTAATTCGAGTCGCTTACTTAATGTTCATATTGTGTCTGTGTCGTGTTTTCTTTTTTTTTTATTCGTTTCGCATCGTTCGATGCTTTTGAACGCAGAGAGTACACTTTTGTCACGATATTACAGTTATTGTCACGCATCTATTCTATCATGCATACTACACACTATGAAGAGAAGAACTTGAAAAGATCATAAATAATATATGAGATGAAGGAATAGAACAGAGTATTCACGTTCAAGATGTTTCAGTATGTTGCTTGTGAACGAGATGGAAAAAAAGATCACGAACCTGGTGGTCGATTCCATTCTGGGCGTGGCTGGGCGCCTCTCGGATCACCTGGAGGTCCACCAGGATGTCCAGGTGGACCACGTGGGGGCCCTTGACCAGGCGGACCAGGTGGGCCACCATGAAATTGCTGAAGAGACACAAGAAGACACAAATTTAATCATTGTTCCATTAAAAATCAGGTTCTATGTTCAAAAGTAGCGATAATTCAATCTATCGATGAGTAATACTTAAGGGGGTATTCTTATTTTCGAGGTCGTTTTTCCCCCGAAAAACTATTGAACCTTTCGCATTAGGATTTTTTATACACATCAAAATTACGTAAGTTATATATATTTTTGAAAACGTAGGTCCACGGTCGCCATGATTCCGGTCTTTCTACTGACCGGAAACAAAAAATGACGTTTATTAATCAGTATGAGTGCAATTATGACCT